>NC_061109.1:47023006-47083006 GCF_015104395.2 Macrobrachium nipponense
ATATCTCAAAACATTCGTATATTAGGGCAATCGTATGTCAAGTTTCCAATGTAATTTGATCAGAGAGAGAGAGAGAGAGGAGAGAGAGAGAGAGAGAGAGACGCTTTGGCAACAATGGTCTCGGGGATTGACGTAACGTTTATTTTCTGAACAGATAGGACAGAGAAGTGTTCGTTTCATTAAACGGCCTCTGACTCATGGCAGGAAATGTTTTGTTGATACTAATATATAAGCCTATTTAAAGATACATTTACTTTAATTAGTCTATATGATACGTAAATAGTAATCAGCTGTTCTTGTAGCCCTCAAGATTTTGCAAAATCACTCCAGGTTGTACATAAAACTTCAAGAATGTAGTGTCACCAGAGGATTACAATAGTTTTTACCTTCAAGAACCAGCATTCTTTTATGAAAATAACTCCAGGTTGTACATAAAACTACAGGAAACAACATGTAGTGTAACCAAAGGATTACAAGTAAGGTTTTTATAACTTTTTATTAGTTTAAGACATATTTCCAAGCGTCGTTCCGGCTTACGACGATTTTCGGCTTACGACGCGTCTCAAGAACGGAACCCCCGTCGTAACCCGGGGACTGCCTGTATAGTGTTCTGCTGCGTAAGAATCCTTTAATAATGTTACCTTACGGTAAACAGCATTGAAAGGTTGCAATATCTTTCTTATTGAAAGCTTCTTAGCAAAACACAGACAATTTTATTCATGTTTGCTTATCTATCCCCTCAATCCGAGGCTAAGACCGTGATTGTAGGGGAGAGATACGGTTAGTTAGTCCATCCCTCAGGAGAGAGAGATGTAACCGACCGCTCATGACCGAGAACTAGATGGTACTGCGTTGGTCTAAGTGATAGCAGTCTCCATTAGCCGTCTGGCCTTACTCTTCCTGAGTTGCCAGCTACTCCATTCAATGAAGGAATCTTATAAAATTATTATCGAGCTTCAGGAAGTTCTAATTAATGCATATTTAAGTGAAACAAGACTTCATTAAATCTAGAAGCTGAGTCGGTGTTGTCTTAACAATCCCTTTAAGCGTAGTCCTTCCTAGGAAACTCCTGGAAGGATAAGGGTAATTGAGTTGCACACCAAAGAGGTAACTACGGTACGCGCCTATGACTTGACCGTACCGTATTCTCATACAGCAGATTCTCTACTACCTTCTTTCCCTGCCGAGGCAGATAGAGAAAGGAAAATTTTTACTATCTTCGTTCTTTTCATAAATAGAACGAATTAGTATTAGTCGAAGGATATTCCAAGTGAGAAACGAGGATTGCATAGAATCTCTCCAGCTTCCTATTCTCTTGGACATAAGACTTAAAGGACGTATTCCGAGCGTCTATTAATTGGAAGAGCCTCTAATCAATGAAAGAGAGCTACTCCGAATATTGTCCACGAGAGCGTATATGCTTACTCGAAAAGATGCATTAAGATCTTTGTAAATGATAACTAACCCCTTAAGATACAAAGAGTATATATATCTCCTTAAGGAAGGAAGTTAATCCAGGAACTCTTTAAATCTTCGTGATATCCTCAGAAATCGCGGAAGAGACAGAATTCCTGTTCATATCTAGGGTTTACGGAAGGAAGATTGATATTTCCTTTCCGCCATCATTCCCGAACGCCGATGAGAATCTTATTAAGAAAACTCCCAAAGCTCTTGCCTCTTCATAACGAGGGAAGAGCATGAATGAAGGAGAGAGTCCACATTGAGAGGAACTGCCTATCACAGCAGTCTTCTGAATATTGGATAAGGGCTTCTCTCAGTATCAGAATCCTCCTGACAAAAGCGACGGCCGCCTGTGCGACATCTTGCGCCATTGCCAGGAGAAAGCTGATCAAGTTAAAAACTCAAAGAGGAGCCTCGCGACTGACCTCTCTCTCATAAGGCGATTTGGCATATCCTGGTGCCTGGATAGTTCCGCGCGCCTGGAATGTTCCGCATACTTGTAAGGTCCCGTGCGCCTTGATAGTTCCGAGCGCCTACAAACTACTCCTTTTGGAAGGAGCCTCTTGACCGGAAACGTTCCATGGAAGGATCCTTCTGTTTGCCACTCTACTATAAGGCTCCTCGCTCTTAGCTGTCTGTTTTCTCTTTCAAGGCACCTTCCGCCGAGAAAATTTCTAGTTCTCGCTTGGAGGGAGGAACGCGGCCCGAGCCCGGCTGCTGGAACGTGGCTCGCGCTCAGTTGCTGGAACGCGGCTCGCGCTTGGCTGTAGGAACTCGGCTCGCGCTTATCTGTTGGAACGCGGCTCGCTGCTGGCTGTTGGAACGTGGCTCGCGCTTGATTGCTGGAACGCGGCTTCCTCGCTGGCTCTTCGCTTGTAGTCCAGTTGGCGCTCAGTGTTCTCTTAGTTTTCAGAGAATGCGCTAGATCGTCCGAACTCCAAACATGTCCATTCTTTGTCTTTTCGGATGTAAGATGAAGAATCGGAAGAAGAGACGCACTTTTTAAGGATGCCTTTCCAATGGCTATCCTTGGCAGTCTGGGACGTTACTACAGATCCTGCCGAGGGGATGCCTGATCGGTGGGAATTCTCCATAACCTCCGTACGGCTTTCGACATTCCTTCTCCTCTGGGCCTGGGAGCTTGAAAGAGGTCTAGACCTGGGAGTGAGACAGAGCCGATCAGACACACCCTCCACTGCAATGGGGAACACTATAATCACTTCTTACCTTTTAATAGCTCGCATTTTGAGCTACATCCCTTTATCTTCAAATTGCAACTATGAATTTGTAGTTTCTGTGAAGAAAGATGCAACACTACTAGTTAGTACTCTCTCTAACTGCTCGTTAGTACGAGAGCTATTAAAACTTCTAAAGGAAGCGTATCTAGTTATATGCTTTTCTGACTTCTTAAAGAAGGAAGTTAGTTTTATATTTCCTCAATCAAATTCTAACATTTATTACACGTATTAATGAATAAATATTAATATTTCCCTTTCTTGCAAACTATGTGAGTGCCTACCGAAAACTTCGTTAGTTACACGTCATATATTCTTCGAAATTTTCGAAGCCAAATTCATTAAAAAGTTAATAAAAGCGTATGCCGAACCAAAGACCCAGTTACTTCCCTGCAAAGACAGCCCAGAAGATCGATGGCGATGAAACACGAAAATCAAGTCAGGAGGTACCGCAAACGTATGTTTACCATACGGGCGACAGAGAAAATCTGATAGAAAACGGGAATGGTTCCTAGTCCTGCCACCCAGGGCAGGGCGGTAGATCACTTGACCTACCTACCTGTAGCGTGTGCCACGAAATTCTAATTTCTGTTGGAGACGACGGAGTCTATAGCTAAGTATATATCTGTCAGGGAAGTTGAATGTATGAAAATTACAATTACATTATTTTCGAAGCACATAAGTCATTAGCGACTAACTAACTTGAAGTCACTACACACATCTCATATATATTTTTAAAATAATTTTGTTTCACAAAATGACAATTTGTCGAAAATTGCATTTTTCCTTACTATACAAACCTGAGGTCCTTTAACAATAGGAAGTAGCTAGCGGCAGCTGGAACGGTCGTAAGCTTCGAACAAGGGGAGAACGGTAGTTAACTGCTTGTCCGACAGTCGCGCGGCGTAAACAAATCACTTTTGCTTTTGGCCCGTGCAAAATACGCAGAGTGAGGGGTGGCATGAGGAGGGACTATATGTAAAGGACCTCAGGTTTTGTATAGTTAGGAAAAATGCAATTTTCGACAAATTGTCATTTGTTCCGATACGTAATACAAACCATCGGTCCTTTAACAATAGGAAGACTCACTTCTTGGTGGGAGGAATCGGAGTCTTTTGATGAACAGACTGGTGTTCATCCATCCCTGGAATGCCTCCCTGGTCGTAAGAGCGAGGGAGGGATCCAAGCCTCTGTCCGATTGATCGGGGTGTGCACCGCAGGATCAATGGTCAGACCTCTGGGCCAAGTACTAAGAGAGAGGCAAGCGTATCTCTTCGTACCAGCAAGCAAGAACTTGTTCCTGTTTGCAAGAGGCAACATAAAGTATGGGTTTGTCTCAAGCTGGCATCCACTTCCTCCCCCTTGTTGGAGGAAGTGGTGGATATACGCTCCTATCCCTAGTGAAAGGGATAAGATGGGGCTCTGTTGAGTAGCTCACCTGCATCTTGTCCTTATCCAGCAGGGTGACGACCGTGTCCCACTAACCACAGGTAGAGGGGAAGAAAAAGATGGAAGAGGAGCCAGTCACACTCTCATTCACTCATCCATTCTTACGGTCACACAGGACTCGATGCTGTTCAGCCTGCGAGGGTCTGGGTTCGCTACACAACGTGTTGAGCAGCCACCACGGGTCCCAAGGAAAAAGATCCAAGGACCTGTGGGCAATATCCCGAAGGTAGAAGGAGGGGCATGTGGTCTGGTTGGACCAGACCCCTGCCTTCAGTACTGCGCCACGGAGAAGTTCTTGCGGACAAGGCAGCATCTCCTTCGCATCGAAGGCGGTGAAGTCCATTAGGGAGGGGATTGTGAACGACTCGAACCAATCGTCAGGGACCGAAGGGTTCTGAGTCCTTCGCTACGAAGTCGGTACGAAATCGAGCGTCACGGATCCCCATCCCCTGGATGCTTGACTTTTCGCAGGAGAAGTCATGCAGTTCCTCAGAGGAAAAGAAGGGAATAGTCGCATGACCTATCCCTCTTCTCTACTTTGGTGATGTCCAGTACCCATACTGGTCTGTCCGTTTGCCACGAAGTCTCTCGCATCCTCCTATCCCCATGCAGCGAAGTTCTCGGTAGTGGATAGGACACCGACACTCCATGGTGGTGTCGATGGTATGGGTACTGTGACAAGCTATTAAAACGAAGTAATGATTGCTCTGTAACAACCGAACTAAGTCAACAGCGTAGTTCTTAACTGACTCGGGCGCTCTGACAGCTGCCGACTGACTGCTGTTCGGTAGGAGGCAAGTTGTCCAAGCATCCGAGTAAGTCACGTGACCTTCGCCTTTAAAGGGTTTATGCCGAGAGACCAAACAAATAATGTATTTGTTTGTCACCAATGCCGGACAGCGAGGTGATGATTCTCTTAAGGCATGTGCCCAACAGGCGAAAGTCAATTGCCTTCTAGAGACCGAGGTCCCTGAAGGCAAAACATCTCATAGTTGTTGAATCTCAGCTAAGGAGAAACAACACTGTACCGTTGAAGACGAAGGTAGATATTGAATGCAACCTACGTCTTCACAGACGAATCGAGAGAAGGATTCTCAAGATTCATAACCTGTGCTTACAAATGACTGAAAACGCTAACCGCTATTTCATTGCTGTCCGATGAGAAGTCGTAGTTGCAATGAAAGCGGGGCGTTCTTCAGTAATGAAAACACAGGGGAAGCCGCCTGAAGAACTGCTTCTCATGGGCTGAACATTGGAAGTAGAGCTGTCAGGTCGGAGAGTAGGCGATGTCTTTGACACATGTATGTTAATTCGGGTTGAACAATGAACAATTGTACACCTACGAATATGAGATATTTTGAAGACAAACTCAGATGTCTGCAAAATCATTCGCATTATCGCAGTGCGATGCAGCGGGAGACTTGTACAGACTTCTGTTACCGTGCGGTAAACAGAAAGATGAAAAAGTCCAAGAGATATCTCTGTTGAAAATTCTCGCAATGTCGAAGGCGATGGAATCTATCGTCACAGCAGTAGATGGTCCTTCATTATTGCGAGAATCCCCGTTAATCAGAGACCTAAGTCCATGATTGTTGGGCAGAGATACGGTTCGGTAGTCAATCAAAGTAGGGGAGAGAGAGACATAACTGACCGTGCATCTCGGAGGCCCAGCTGATACTGAGCTGCTATCAGGCAGTTCAATAGTCAATACGCAGTAGCTGAGCCTGAGCTCTCGCTGACTCGTCATCCTGAGTTGCCAGGTAATCCATTATTCCACGAAGGAATGCGTTCGGCTAGAACCACTGAGCATAAAAGATATGCTCGAGCAATTATATTTAGGCGAAACGAATTTCGGTAAATATAAAAGTTGAAATGGTGTTGTCGTGACAAAACCATAAGTATATAAAATTGAAACTGGAAACTCCTGGGAGGTTGCAGGCAACCCCGAGTTGCAGTTCAATTAGAATACTTCTCGTCTAAGTCGCAATCCGTAGATTAACTAGGATATGCGCCTACCCCTCGGACAATTCAACTGCTTAGCAGAATCATGTCGCGAGGTTAATATACGTAGTATATTTGTAGGATTCTGAACAACAATCTCCATCCTAAATTCTTTCCTTCAAGAAAACAAAATAAGGATTGGAGATCGACCACCTTCGATCTCTATCAAAGAGAGTGAAGGAGAAGTCTTCCTCGAAGGAAAGCTTCAATGGTGAACAGAATACTAAGACGATAGTTCAAGCAAACTGGATATTCCCGTCCCGTTCTTCTCTATTATTCCAGGTTGGTCGCCTACTGTGATAGTCTTCTTCCCAATGCTAGAAATTCCAGGAATTCGAGCATAGGCGAGGTTCCCAATTATCGTGTAACATATCAGGGATTCTCGTCTCGCTCACTTTGGACCGTGGTCTCGCCTAAGTGTTTGGAGATCGTAAAAAACTCGAACACTCTGAATGCGCTAGAAATTCCGTAGAATTCTAAGCAGTCTGCGAAACCCCCACCGAATTCGTCAAACGATATCGGCTGGGTGGTCCTCTCGATTCCCGTAGAAATCGAGAATGGGGCAGGATCCCTCCTCACGACCGGGGGCTTACGTCAGGTAGGACCCGAAGGTCCCCCCGGTAGCGCAGTCCCCAACGTGGGATCCTACAGAGAAATCTCTGTAGGATCCCTCCCCTTCCCTCGTAGCCGTAAGGAGAGAGGGAATGGGGGAGGATTTGGATACTCGCTCGCCTTCCCAGTGGAACTAGCAGTTGGAGAAGAGGAGGCAGCAGCCAGGGCGCCTTGCGGCGATGGCCTCTCAGAGTCTGGGAAAACGTATCGTCAGGAGAAAACTTTTTCCCGAGGAGGGTTTACAAACTCTCACTGTAGGTAAGGGTCTGCCGCCACTGTGAACGTCGTTCTGGGTGGGGCTGATCACACCTGACAGAGAGAGCCGATACCGTCCTCCGACTCATTCCAGTCCTCGTCGAGGTCGAAAACCTCTCAGGAGGACCGAAGGAGTATTAAATACGGTGTCCGAAGACACGTAGAAACGGCGCTGTCGCAGTAGAGGAGGGGTGGAAGTAGCTTGATCGACCAGCCAGAACTGAGAGAGCCTTCTTGTCCGGAGACGAGAGACTCTGGTTCAAGACAGAATCGCAAGCTCCGATCGCGGCAGACCCACCGTCGGTTTGGGTTCCCTCTCGGGCCCCCAAAACGACTCGCAGCAGACGTGGGCTCTGCTGGTGGGAGCGGCAATCCTTCCCCGAGGTCCGTTGCGCTGACGAATCAGTGCCATAACCTCGACAAAGTTCCTCTGGATCTGGCGGAAGTCATAGCATCTTGCAGAGTAGGACGTCAAGCCCCTCGAACAAGAGCATTCCGAGAACCTCCCCCTTAAGGAGGAGGAACTGCGATAGACCCCTCTCGGATTCCTCCTGCCACTTGCGCGTACGTCCTGGTCGGTCCGAAGATCGTACCTGGTACTTACGGCGTCGTGACGGGATCGTGCGGGGTATGCCCCTCACGATCACCCCGCTGTGCCTCGCTCTTCCTGGTGCAAACCGAGGAAGTTGCAGGCACGGGAGAGGAAGACATGACGCTCCTCTTTCGCTCGCTGGCAGAACCAGCGGGCTTGGAGGGCTGCAGGCGATCGCCACTTTGCAGGCCTAGTCGAGCCGTTTCCCAGGGAAACGGCTGGACTGAGAACAGCGGCCCCGATCTCGTGTGCAGAGGAGCTGCTGCTGGTCCCCCTATCCGCCCGGTCCCTGTGGGAGTGGCGGTCAGGTGACCTGCTAGGCTCGCTGTCGCGGTGAGACCGGTGAGCGTCCTCTCGGCGCGTCGAGCCGCTGGTACCAGCCGAGGCTGGTACTGACGGCCGCGGGGACCCCTTCCTCGCCTCAGCGCGTGGCCGGTCGGAGACCGTCACGTCAGCCCGAGCAGCCGGCTGGTCACTGCGAGAGCATCCGCTGGCCTGGCGAGAGTCGTCTGCACGACTCTCGCCAGTCTTCTGCTCCGCGCTTCGGTCTTGACGGAGAGCGAGCTCGGGCGTCAAGACTTTGGCTGGACGGTCTCCCGCGGGAGACCGTCCACTCGGTACTTCTCGCTAACGAGAAGCTGAGGCGGATCCTGGTTTAGCGGTTCTAGGCGGATCCTGGTTTAGCGGCAGAACCGCTAGAACCAGGCGAGGAAGTGCCAGCCGAAGCTGGTACTCCTCTGGTCCCCGTCTTCTTCTCCTTGGTAGAAGAAGAGACGGGCCCTGTTCCCGAGGGAGCAGGAGGACCAGCAGAAGAGCTCCCCGAATCGCCGGAGCGAGACGGGCCCTTAGAAGGTCCCGAAGGAGCCTTCTTAGGGGGGAAAACCCGGTTTACCAGCTGGTCGCTGCAAGAGCGGCCGCTGGCTTGGCGAGAGTCACCTGAGCGGTTCTCACCAGCCTTCTGCTCCGTGCCGCGTCTTGGCGCCGAGCGAACTCTGGCGCCGAAACTTGGCTGCACGGTCTCCCGAGGGAGAACGTACACTCGGGATCTCTCGCGAACGAGAGACCGAGCCGGAACCTGGCGTAGCAGCATCGCCGCTAGCACCAGGCGAGGAAGTACCAGAGCTAACCGATACTCCTCTGGTCCCCGTCTATCTCTTCCTTACGAAGGAGAGACGGGCCCCGCTCCCGAAGGAGCAGGAGGACCAGCAGAAGGACCCCCCCGTCCCACCGGGGTGGGACGGGCCCTTAGAAGTTCCCGAAGGAGACTTCTTAGGGGGGAAGGCAGCCTTCTTCTTCTTCGGCTTATGGGCCTTAGAAGTCGAAGGGGAAGAGGCAGCAGCAGACGATGAAGACAAAGATGACAGCTTCCTCTTCTTCCTCTTCCTCGTCAGCTCACGCAGGACAGTCGTCAGGTCCTCCATCCAGGCTGGAGCCGGGGCTATTGCCGAAGCAACACGGCCCGACTGCACCTGTCCGGAAGGACCTGGACTGGGGAAGACACACCGTGGGCAGGACCAGCATGGACAGGCTCAGGAACCAGGAGCGACAGGAACAGCAACCAGCTCAGGAGCGGCAGGAACAGCGGCAGCGGTAGACCCAGAAGGGACAGCCAAGCCAACAGCGGGAATCACTCAGCGGCAGGTACGGCAGGCCCAGCGATCGCCTCGTAGAATCATCGGCAGCCAGCGGGAACCTGGGTACTGGCGGCCGGTCCAGGGGTTGCGAGCTGCTGGAGCAGCGGAAGTCTGGGGCAGGCAACACGAAAGAAAAACAGGCGGCGGCGGCAACCCCCCCCTCGGTACGGCGGTGGCCCTAGTAGCGGCAGACGGCGTCACCGACACAGCATGGGGAGTGTAGACCAGGCGGGGGTGGGGGGGGGGGGGGGGGGGGGGGGGGGAAGAGAGAGAGAGAGAGAGAGAGAGAGAGAGATGACGAGAGAGAGAGAGAGAGAGAGAGAGAGAGAGAGAGAGCGCAGCAGCAGCAGCATAAGCGGCCGTGGTAGTAGTGGAGACCGCCCAAGACCTCGCTAGACGCTGCAGCAGCCCGTGGATGCTAGGCACGCCCTGCAGCCGCGGTGGTCCATACCTGTCCAAGGTCGTCTCCCACGGATGTAGCACCATGCGGGTAGCATAGATAGATTAGTAGAGGGTTCCTTCCCTCACGCACGGGGGGAAGACATGCCCCACCCCGAACGCAAGGAAGACCCCAAATACAATACAACGAGGAAGCTGAGCGGGGGGCAGGAGGGAAGACGAAGAATCGGATACCAAGGGAGTCGCGGGAGAGCTTTCCGACGACTTCCTGGCAGACCTTCGCTTCCCCTACCCCCGCACAGCAGTGAAAAGTAATATGAAAATGAACAGAATACTGCCCTTGCGATTCACTTCATAGAACTTAAAGGGAAAAGATCAATTCCCGGGTAATAAAAGAGCAGGAAACTTGATCCAAATAATATGATGCTATCATAAAATATATATGTAAAATGAAACAGAATACTGCACTTGCGATTTCACTTTCACAGAAAATAATCGTAAGGATCAATTCCCGGGTAAGAGCGAAAATTGATCCAAATTAAATTTATGCAAATAAATAAATGAAAATTAAAAGAATACTGCAATTGCGAATCCACTTTCATTGCATTTTATCATACAAAATAAAAGGCTCGTGCCGAGCGCAATCACGCTCTCGGTAACGAACGCACAGGGCAAAAATATAATGAAAAAAGTACTTACATTTTTCAATTACATACTTTCGCCCAAAATACATGATTCGGCGCGAGCGCGCCCGTCCTCGGCCTCGGCACCGAGACATAATTCAAGGGTTCAATTCATGAAAAGAGAGGAAATCGCCGCATCTACGGCGATAGCTCCATGTTGGTTCATAATTAAGTAATGAATATGAAAACATGTAACTTACAGTTTCATTTTCAAGTCAAACAAAACCACCATTAGTAGAAAACACAATATAAACAAAGCATACGACGATGAAGCGGGCAGAGAGCGATGACGAACACGTCCTTCACACCCGCGGCCGAAAGCAAAAGTGATTGGTTTACCTCCCTGTCGGACAAGCAGTTAACTACCGTTCTCCCCTTGTTCGAAGCTTACGGGACCCTCTGTTCAGCTGCCGCTAGCTACTTCCTATTGTTAAAGGACCGATGGTTTGTATTACGTATCGGAACAATGTAAATTTTACTCCACTAGTCTTGCACAATGGCTGACTTCCCTGCTTAAGAATAAGGTTAGGGCAAATGAAAGTTCCGAGGCAGATGTTTGGAGAAAATTTTTCTTGGATAATGCTTCTGCCATTCAAGATGTAAAAAATGCATCAGCAACCAGCCTTTCCCTCTAATTGTTAAAGCTTGAGTTAAATCATGAGAGAGAGGGCAAGATGATCTGATCAGGTGAGACCCTTAAGAAGTTACGCCTACGGTTGCAAACATTGTGCACAGAACCTTACTGTTACTGTAGTCTTCATGTTCACTCCTATCAAAGGTGCTTGCAGGACATACACATTTGTTATATATGTATGAGTCATACATTTGATACAGTATACTGCATATTTATTAGGTACTTATATTATATTATATACCAGTGCTATCACAACAATCACAAAATAGTCTCTAATTTCTTCTTTAAAGACTTGATATCTTCAGTCCTCCAGATATCAAGAAAGATCTTACTATAAAATCTAGGGGCTGCAAATATGAAATTTTCATTATTAAAATGAAGTTTTATTGTATACTTACCGAACAATTATAGAGCCGTGATTTCCACGAGCGGCAGGATACTAAATTCAATTTAGTTTTTTAAGCGTCGGCGTCCGCCAACACTGGTGGTGATGACGTCATCTCCCTCCACTCGCGGAGAAACCAGGTACAACTGCCCAGGTGAATCCAATTCTTTCTGCCCGTCCGTCCACCTAAGGGGAGGAGGGTGGGTATAATCATAATTGTTCGGTAAGTATACAATAAAACTTCATTTTAATAATGAAAATTTCATTTTTATTGTAGTGTCTTACCGAACAATTATAGAGCTGATTACACATTTATGGGAAGGTGGGATTCAGTGGACCACTAGTATTTTCAAATGGTTACATTTATTGCAATACCAGTAAACACTCAAGGTGTCTGTTGTACCTTACCTTGTAAGAGAGCTACAGCAGACTGTTACTGCCTCTGGTCGGTGCTCTTCTTACTATTGTAGAGGAATTGGAATTTGACCAAAGTTAGCCTCTACAGGAGTGGAATCCTTCCGTAGTTCAAGCGAGTCAAGGCTGACTGACGGAGGATAGTAACAACAAAGATTGCTCTTGCCCTGGGCTAAGACCAGAAATTCAATCATACAAAACATTTGTCACCAACACTAGATTTAAAAACATATATACCCAACCATTGTAAAATCTGACCTAACAGACTGGTGAGTATCCCAGGTACTCAGTACCCCCAGCTTCCCTTGAACTCGACAACCTATTCAAGGTGAAAAGTTAGCATAGAGGTGACGACCCCTGTGCCGTTTCTCCCAACACCATGCCAGAAACCGCCACCGGACCTAACGTTTTACATTCTCGAAAACCGTTTTCTATCTCTTTGAGATAATGACTCGCAAAAACCGAATTCGATCTCCAGAACATGCTCTGAAGAATCGAAGCTAAAGATAAATTCTTTCTGAATGCTAAAGAAGTTGCCACTGCTCTAACCTCGTGAGCTTTAACTCTCAGAACGGAAAGATTGTCGTTCTCGGACTGCGAGTGAGCTTCCCTGATAAGCGTCTCTAATAAAGAACGATAGAGCATTAGAAAGAGGACGAGAGGGATTTGAACCGAGGTCCAGAGCTTAGAAGATTGTCCTCTAATACCCTTAGTGGCAAACAGATACTGCTTTAATAGCCCTGACTGGACATAAGAGCCTTTCTTCCTCCTCATGTCCAACCAAATCAGATAAGTTCCTTACCACAAAACTCCTCGGCCAAGGATTAGAAGGATTCTCATTTTTGGCTAGAAAGGTCAAAGATACCGAAAATACAGCATTGCCTTGAGAGAAACCGACTCTTTTGTCTATAGCGTGAAATTCGCTGACACGCTTAGCAGAAGCTAGTGCAATAAGAAAAAGTGCCTTCTTAGTCAAGTTCCTGAGTGAAGCCGACTTCAAAGGCTCAAACGGTGGCCCCATGAGGAACTTAAGCACCAACATCTAAGTTCCAAGCCACTGTATCTTGCGGGAGCTTAGTGGTTTCGAAAGACCTAATGAGGTCCGACAGATCTGAATTGGAGGAAATATCCAAACCTCGATGTCGAAAAACCGAAGAGAGCATGGCTCTATATCCTCTGATCGTCGAAGGAGCCAGTTTCTTAGAGTTCCTAAGAAATAGAAGAAAATCTGCTATTTCTGTTAAAGAGGTCGCAGAAGTAGAGACTTGAGCACTTCTACACCACTCTCTGAAGATTCTCCACTTCCCTTGATAGAGTTTGTTAGAAGACTCTCTCCTACAACGAGCGATAGCTTCTGCAAGCTCTTCTTGAAAATCCTTTCGCTCTGACAAGATTCCGGACAGTCTGAACCCTGTCAGAGCTAGAGCGGACAAGTTTTGGTGGAACCTCTTGAAGTGAGGTTTGAGAAGCCACTTCTCTGGAGGAAGAAGTCTGGGGAAGTCTACTAACAACTGGAGAAGGTCCGGGAACCACTCTTTCCTGGGCCAAAAGGGAGCGATTAACGTTAGTGTTACATTGCTGTGCGAAATGAACTTGTTCAGCACCTCTCTTATTAGACCGAACGGAGGGAATGCATAAGCTTAACCAAGACCCGACCAATCCAACAGCATTGCGTCCACCGACCAAGCTAGAGGATCTGGGACTGGAGAACCAAAGAGAGGAAGACGGTTGTTCCTTGATGTCGCGAACAGGTCTATTGACGGTCGTCCCCAAAGGCGCCAAAGTTTCTGACAAAATCTTGTTGTCCAAAGTCCACTCCAGAGGTAACACTTGCTGTTGACGACTTAAACTCGTCCGCCAGGACGTTCATCTTTCCCGGCAACAAATCTCGGGACTATCTGAACCTTCGCTTCGTTTGACCACAGGAGGAGATCCTTGGCTACTTCGTACAGAGAGAAAGACTGAGTCCCCCCCTGTTTCCGCACGTACGAGAGAGCCGTGGAGTTGTCGGAATGCACTGCCCTACTCGACCTTCTACTAAGCTCCGAAAAACTGGTCTGCGCCCCAAGAAAATTGCTAACAGTTCCTTTACATTTATGTGGAACTTCTTCTCCTTCTCCGACCAAGCTCCTGAAGTCCGTTGATTTCCAGTAGGGCTCCCCAACCTGTGTCCGATGCGTCGGAAAAGAACTGTAGGTTCGGGAGGATGGGTCGTAAATCTAACCCTTCTTCCAACCTTGCTCGAGAGAGCCACCACCTTAGGTCCTCTTTTATTTGATCTGTGACAGAAAGGTAATCGAGTCTGGTTGTGTCTTCCTGCACCAAGAGGCTCTCAGGCAAAAACTGCAGAGGTCTCATGTGCAGTCTTCCCAACGTCACAAATTTCTCCACTGACGTCAATTTGCCCAGGAGCCTCATCCACTGATTGGCAGAACTTACCTTTTTGTCCTAGAACTCCTGAACTGTCTCCAGACAGCCTTGAACCCTCTTCGGGGACAGAAAAGCCCGAAAAACTTGAGCATTCAGAATCATCCCCAAATAAAGGATGCTCTGAGATGGAACCAACTGGGACTTCTGTTTGTTGACCAGAATTCCTAACTTTCTGGCAAGATCCAGAGTTGTTCCAAGGTCCTTCATGCACCGACTCTTCTGATTCCGACCGGAGAAGCCAATCGTCCAGATAGAGGGAGATTCTTACTCCTAATATGTGCAGCCAGCTTCCTATCGGGGATAGAACCCTGGTGAGAACTTGAGGAGCGGTCGCTAGTCCGAAGCAAAGCGCCCGAAACTGAAACACCTTCCTTGCCTCGAACATGAACCTCAGGTACTTCCGAGATTCGCGATGTATCGGAATGTGAAAATAAGCGTCTTGCATGTCCAGAAGAGACCATCCAATCCCCCTGTCTGATGGACTCCAGAACCGACCGAGTGGTCTCCATATGAAATTTTGTTTTCTGGACATGCGAAGTTTCAGGGCGCCATCACATCCAAACCGGCCTCCAGCCCCCTGATGACTTGGGGTACTACAAAAGGCGATTGTAAAAGCCTGGAGGAAAATCTCCTTCTATCTGTTCTATCGCTTCTTTGAGAACAAGCGCTTCCACTTCTGCGGCTAACGCCAGAAATTTGTCTGAGCCCGGAGAGTATGCCTGGAATGGAATTGGCACAGGTGAGAGCGAGGGAGGTGAAACGAGAGGAATACGATAGCCGAACTTGAGTACTTGCACTACCCAGGCTTCTGCTCCTCTGTTTTCCCATTCCTCCCAAAACAGAGCCAGCCTGGCTCCCACTGGTGCATGAAGAACCGAGCTTTCATTTGGAAGGTTTGTTAACCTTGGCCGAGGCCTTAGACTGAGGTCGCAAATTCGACTTCGGCCGAAAGAAGCGCTTGGGTTTTCTCCCTCGAAAAGGCACTTGGGCCCCAGAGGAGAAACCGAAGGAACAGTCTCCACAGGAGCTTTAGGCCTCTTAGTAGACTGTGCCAGTAAATCCGAAGTAGATTTCTTATCTAGCGCAGACGAAATTGACAACACTACATCGTCTGGAAAGAGGTTATCTTTCACAAAGGAGCAAACAAGAGAGCAGACTTCTGTTGGGACGTACCCTTTTAGAAGCAAAGGAGCACCAAAGTTGCCTTTTCTTAAGGGTACCAAAGGCGATGACGAAGCTAACTCATCACATCCATCCCTAATGGATTTGTCCGCACAGGACAGAACACCAATCCAATCCTCCGCTAACTCCTGAGAAAGAGAAGGACAGTCTTCGATCTTGGCCGCTAAAGCGCCAATAGTCCAATCAAGGAAGCTAAAGACTTCCAAAAGTTTAAATTGATTCTTTACAACGTGGTCCAACTCAGGCGCTGTAAAGAAAACTTTCGCTGCGGCGAAAGCAGTATCTTCGTAGAGGAGTCGATTAAACTGGAGAAGTCTCCCTGGGAGGAGGCAGAAACTCCCAGAGAAGGAGCTTCCCCAGTTACATAAAACCTACCTACCTCTTACGAAGCAACTTAGAGGGAGGGTAAGCAAAAAGAGCCTTCCCCTAAGTCTCTTTTCATAGACATCCATTTCTCAGTCTCTTTCAACGAATGTCTAACCGCTTTAGATAGAACAAGTTTTGGGAGGAGAGGGTCTGAAGTTTTCCTCCTCATCAAAAAAGTCGAAGTTGGGAGCGCGGAGCGCTTTCTCAAAATAATCTGGATAAGATAGCAGAAGAAATCTAAGGAGATGTGAATAACACGAGAGGTGATGTGAATCCTCCTCCTCTACTTCTTCATTCTCCGATACCGCCGAAGAAGTAGACGGAACTACAACCGGATCTGAAGGTTTCGAACCACCCTTGGACTCATTCATCCAGTTGGTTAACATCTCTAACTGCTTGCGCAAAGGCGCCAGAGACGAATCAAAAACAGTTAACGTAGGCTTGGAAGAGCCTAAATGTTCAGCAGGAGGCGGAAAAAAAAAACTACTTGTGCCTCGCTCGGAGCCGCCGAAATTCGAGGCGAAACAGGCACATCAGGCTAACAGACGAAAAAAAGCGCCTAAAGAAAACACCCTTAGAACTGCTAGCTACAGCGCTAAAACCACAATCTCTACTAGTAGATGGAGCCGAAAAAGGCACAGATTGAGGCGATGAACGAAGCCGCTAACGGGCCGCGGCGCAAACCCTACTCTCAGGCTCCTTATACCGCTTGACTGGAGGAGGCGAAGAATCGGCGCCTGAACGCCTCTTTAAGGGACGCGAAACGGGCGAATCTCGCCAAGAGCGCCGCGCGACCGGAGACAAATCGCTTGAATCATTCGAAAGGCGTCTGACCGCAACACCTTTCCAACGCTTAACCGAGCCCTGTTGAGGCGCAACAGGCTCAACAAGAGAGGCGCCTGTCTGTGGGCAAATCCTGATCGACTCCCTTGGACTTCCGGTATGTCTTCTCCCCGGTGGGGGGGAGCTGGACAGTGACCTTTGTCTAGGAGACGTGTCAGGACAGACAGACGCACCCTCAACTACACTCTTACCTGAAGCCGCTTTCTCCAAAAACGTCTTAACTGAATTACCAAGTTGCAAAACCGTATTCGCTAGTACCGAAAATTTCTGATCTAACCTCGATTCCAGACTGGCAATGGTGTCGGAAGAAACTACACGGGAAGCCGGAGAAGTGGGATTAGTAGGAGGAATAGGAGGTGTAGTTAAAGGAGACATAACAATTTGAGGAGAAACAGAAGGAACAGATGCATCGCAAGACGAAGCAGAGCTAAGTCTACTTTCCCTAAGCGCTGCTTTTCTAATTCTGTCTTTAGCTAATTTCTCCGAGTATGAACTAAAAAACTTCCATTGAGAATCAGTCCAATCACTACACTCGTTACATGTTCGATCTGCTGAACAAACCTGTCCCCTACACTTAACACATTTAGTGTGAGAATCATACTCTAACTTGGATAATCTAGTTTTACATCCTGAGATGCAAAACCTAACTCCCGACGGACTAGAATCCGACATGGCAACGCCTAAGTAAAAAGCAAAATAACAACAACGCCAAAAAAGAGTACTTCACCAATTCCGAAGATCAAATCCACAAAAAAAAGCGAAGCAAAGTCATCCAACCGCACCGACCACCGATGTTCACCGGACGCCGGCAGGAAAAGAATTGGATTCACCTGGGCAGTTGTACCTGGTTCTCCCGCGAGTGGAGGGAGATGACGTCATCACCACCAGTGTTGGCGCGCCGGACGCGCTAAATTTGAATTTAGTATCCTGCCGCTCGTGGAAATCACGGCTCTATAATTGTTCGGTAAGACACTACAATAAAAATGAAGACTTTTAACATATTCAAAGTGCGTTTTGGCTCAGTATGTAACTTGAACCTAATTGTAACTAGCCTTCTGTTAACAACATTCATTAGCTCTATTGTATAAAGAAATCTTTTAAATATTCATAGTTGACAACCTGAGTCATGTAACATTTAAAACACTATTCTAGCTTACATGAGCAGGCAGTGCAACTGGAGCAATAGAGTATGGGTCGTCTTGGCCATAAGTCAATTAGACCGTAAGCACACTATTTATGTTCAGCAATTTCCAATTTCCTTTTTTGTTTATTTGTTTGTATGGTGTTTTTACGTTGCATGGAACCAGTGGTTATTCAGCAATGGGACCAGCAGCTTTACGTGACTTCCAAACCACTCAGAGAGTGAACTTCTATCACCAGAAATACACATCTCTCACACCTCAATGGTATGCCCAAGAATCGAACTCACGGCCACCGAGGTGGTACGCCAACGCCATACCACTGAGACGCTTCTTCTAATTTATGTCCAGAATGGGAGACATGTTTAGGACCAGCCCTTTGGGGATATAAAACATAAAATAATGACGATAAGTACCACAAACATAACGATAAATACCACAAACATAACGTCACATTGTTTAGGCCGTAAGATATTTCAATCATTTGCCAGTTTGGATCTTATGGCCATTTAGGCTGAAACGACCAGGACCGGGGCAACACAGGGCAATCCTAATCTAAGTTGACACATTTTAGTCTTCCACTAACTTTCTACATGGATCACTTTGCAATAGTTCATATTATTATTCCATTCTGAACTAATTACAGTAGATCAAGTTGCAGTAGCTGACATTATTAAAAACAATCATGTATACTAATGATATCCAGGACCCTAATATAACAATGTCGAAAAATGTTATTGTTATAATACAATTAAGTTTGTTCATACTTACCTGGCAGATATATATATAGCTGTATTCTCTGAAGTCCGACAGAATTTCAAAACTTGCGGCACACGCAGTGGGGCGGCCAGGTGTAGTACCATCCTGCGCTGGGAGGCGGATATCAGGAACCATTCCCATTTTCTATTCATATTTTCTAGTGCCACTGTCTCCTGAGGGGAGGTGGGTGGGCACTTAATTATATATATCTGCCAGGTAAGTATGAACAAACTTAATTGTATTATAACAATAACATTTTGTTCATGAAACTTACCTGTCAGATATATATATAGCTGAATCCCACCTTCGGATGGTGGGAAGAGACAGAATAGGATTTAGGAAACAAAATTAAGTAGATGATATACATCTTGGTTCCTCACCTGTTAGCATAGCTGACTTCGTGATTACTGTCACCTAAGCCTGCTTCTGCTTAATCAGTTGCCAGCGAGGTAGAGACCTGTACTGCTGGTGCGCTCCGGATGATCTGTCAACGGGGGCGTGCCCACAACGCGACTAGACCATCGTACCATACATATGAGGGCTATGAAGCAACTGACCACCACCTGACCAACTAGACAAAACCCCATGAAAGCTAAACTAACGAATGGAAGATCTCCACTAAAGATCTAACCAACAACCAAAAATGCAAAAATTAAAAACTAAACCTAACCTTTAACTAAGGGATAGGAAAAGAGCTACCTCCAGCCCCCAAAACTGTGTCTGCAGAAATGTATGGTCCTAGAGAACAACAGTTCTCGTACATCGTTCTCACATCTCTTAAATAGTGTGAGGCAAATACTGAATTGCTCCTCCAAAAGGTGGCATCAAGAATGTCCTTGACTGACATATTCTTTTGGAAGGCAAGCGAGGTTGCGACAGCTCTGACTTCGTGAGCGTTCACTCGCAGGAGGCTCAAATCAGTCTTCTGGCAAGATGAATGAGCCTCTTTTATAATGTCCCTTAGAAACAAAGCCAAAGCATTCTTTGATAAAGGTAAATCCGGTCTCTTCACTGAGCACCACAAATTACCTGAGGGACCTCGTACCTCCTTCGTTCTGTGTACATAAAATTTGAGAGCCCTGATAGGGTACAGGACTCTCTGATTCTTGGCCCACTAAGTTCATCATTCCCTTTATTTCGAAGCTTTTGGACCAAGGGTTAGACGGGTTCTCATTTTTGGCCAAGAACGTGGGACTCAAAGAGCAGACAGCATTATCACCTTTGAAGCCCACATGTTCACTAGATCCAGATATCTCAATTCTAAGAAAAATCAAAAGCAAAATCAAAATGCAAACCACAATAGCGTATGCCAAATCACTAAGCCAAGTCCGAAACCAAAAGACAATCCAAATACTCAAGTGACAAATGGGGTTTTCAAAATCCTAGGGGGAGGTCTGTAAACAGATGTTTACCGACCGGCGACAGAAGAAAATCTGAATAGAAAATGGGAATGGTTCCTGGTATCCGCCTCCCAGCGGCGGGAATGGGTACTAACCACCTAGCCGACCACTGCGTTTGCCGGGAGTTTCGAAATTCTGTCGGTCGTCAGAGAATACAGCTATATATATATCTGGCAGTTAAGTGACATGAACAAAATAAGTTTTAGCTTACAATTGTGTTTTTTGACCATTTTGGTAGAGTCAAAGTTGACCGAAGGTTGAAATTTTGGCACTTATCGTCATTTATATGAAAATATCTCAAAACTGATAAAAGCTACAATCATGAGTATTTTTTTGTTGTATTCTACATAAAAATACGCACATTTTCATATATAATACTCCATGTAACGGCTAATTTAAAATGGTACAAAAATTATGTCAAAGTGACGAAATAATTTCCGAGATGTGTCACCGATACTTTTTAGTGCGGCAAGAAAGAAATTCGCGCTTGCGCGCCTGCGTAACAATTGTAAACAAAACACCACCTTGATCCGTGAACTCCCAGCATCCCCCAAGGCGCGTGATTCAAGAGTTTTCAGCTGGTAGGCCTATAAGTATTTTTCCGACGACTTGGCAGGCCCTCGCTTCCCCCACCCCCGCACAGCACCCACTGCACCCAAAACTAATATACGGCACGGCCCGAGAGCAATCGTGCCCTCAGCACCGAGCGCACAGGGCAAAAATATAAATGAAAAAGAGTACTTACTTACAATTTTCAATTACACATTTTCACCCAAAATACACGGCTCGGCGCGAGCGCGCTCTCGCCTTCGGCACCGAGCACACACTTACGCCCTTCAGTCCCTGCAGTCGTCGGTACAGGAGGGCGTAGAGAACTCATGATCCAAAACAAATCACTTCAATGTAATTGAATAATAAAGAATAGTGAATAATTGTACTTACAATTTTCAGTCACACAATGTAAAGAGAAAAAGAAACACAACTATACCAAAACCAAACAACGAAAAAGCGGGCAGAGAGCGAAGATAAACACGTCTATCCACCAGCGGGCCGAAAGCAAAAGTGATTCTTCACCTCCCAGTCGCGCGGCGTGCGCACTGTCGGACAAACAGTTAACTACGGAACTCCCTTGTTCGAAAGCTTACGACCATCCAGGTGCCGCGAGTTACCTTTCTATTGTAAAAGGACCGAAAGGTTTGTATTCAGTGTCAGAACAAACCAGGCGGCGGGGTAACCTCCCTCCTCTGCGGAACCACAAGCGGAGCCTGCACCGCAGCTGTCAGGGTCACCATGGCCACGTGCTGTGTGTACACAAGATGGGGAGGCGCAGTATACCCTCGCGTCGACACGGTGGTAGTTGTCAACGTCTCGGGACCATGAGTTACCGGCCTGGAACTCTGCGCGAGGTGGAAGAACAGCCCCTGAACGCTCAGTGTCCCCTGGAACCCCAGCGGAGTACCAGACCTGGCCGAGATCATCCCCCACGGCAGGAGCACCTGAGGAAGGAATGGTCGGGTTAGTAGGGGGGTTCCTCCTCGCCCGGGGGGGGGGGGAGACAGGTCCCACTCCGAGCAAACAGAAGACCCAAAGTACAACTTAATGCCGGGGTATCACACTCCCTCCTCCACGCTCGACTGATCGAGGGAGGAGAAGGAACACGACACGCCCCCCGAAGGGGAAGGAGCCATACGTGGGAGCTGAGACTGAGGGATGAAAGAGGAAGACGTGTCCGTAACCAAGGGAGTCACTGGAGAGCTTTCCGACGACTCCTTGGCTGGCTTCCTCCCCTCGTATCGCCCCCACTGCTCCTCCGACCACAACACACAAATATCACATGGGTCGGTGCGAGATCATTCCCGCCCTCGACACCAGGTACATAAATTATGAGGGTCAACCTCCACAAGAGACTAAAAAGCCCCACATTTGCGGCCCTCCACACCAGGGCACAATCTGCGGCTGATGGGGGGGCCGGGTGGTCTCTCAGGCTTGCAGGAATCCATCCCTGTCACAACGATTTGCGAGCAATAAACACAAATCAAGAAAATACAGAGTACTTATAGTCTCCACACAAGCACTCGGTAAGGTAAAGTTGAAAAAAAAAGTCCTTCTAAATGAAGTATCTACGCCTACGAGCAGCGGGCAGAGCAGCGTAACAACACGTCTGTCTCCTTAGGCGGCTGAAAGCAAAGTGAATCTTTACCTCTCTGTCGGGCGGGACTCCCGACTACCGGACAAGCAGTTAACTATCGAACACCTTGTTCTAAGCTGATGACTGGTCCAGCTGGGCGCTGATTACCTTCTTATTGTTAAAGGACCGAAAGTTTGTATTATGTATCGGAACAAACCTTCCTATTCTTCCGAGCCCATAGAGCCTACCCTTGCAATGTACAATGCCTGACCTAAATGGCCTGTGTTTTTAAAACGTAGGTCAATCAGCCTGTGTTTTTAAAACGTAAGTCAATCAGTGAGCTTGTAACTGTTCAGTTAAGGGTCCTATAAAATAAAATATGGTGAATGAGGATTAGTATACCAGGCTGCTTATGGTTGACCATGCAATAATCTCTATAGCCTCATAAGTTAAGATTGGGGGGTCCCTGGAGAGGTGAAGAAATCCCCAGGTGTGGCAACATAATTAAGAGGCAATCTCAGTTCTAATGCAGCAACATCTTGCTAACACCAGCCAATCATCAAAATAATGCACAAGATATGCCAAATGCAAGTGGACCCAAACTGACACCAAGGTGAACACTCACATGAACACTGGGGAGGGGGATTGCAAGTCTGCAAGATCTGGAAACTCCATGTCCTTTTGCAAGGAAGAAGAAACATGAGATCCTGAAGGTCTGACCACAGTACCCTTTGTGCCCTGGTGGACTTGTGAGGGAGACTCGACAGAACACCAAGGTGTCCCAGCTATCAAACACCTTTTTTTTTTACTGCCACCCCTGTCTTCTTTACTCTTTGGAAAACAAAAAGGAACCCAAGACCTATCAATTTAGCTCAGCAATACTACTCTTGGCGAGAACTTACTAGGAAGCACTTTCTAGGAAGGGCACCTAAACTGTCGTATGACACTGTCACTCAAAATTAACTGGGTTGCATCCTAACCCAAGAACACTAGACCTAACCTAACCAAACCTAAGATACCAGTTCTTTATGTGAATAGGGTCTTTCCATCCCCTGGACTTCCTTCCCCCACTAACATAACCTAGGGAACCACATCCTTTTTGCCTGGTATCACTTTAAAATCACTGAATATATGCTATATAAGGCTAAGATTGGATCCATGAGTTTGGGTCATTTCGGCCAAAGGTCATTTAGAATACAAGCACCCTTCTAAGTTGAGCTGTTTAGGTCGTTTTCGCTATTTGCCCGTTTGGATATGACAGACTAAATGACTTACAGCCAAAACAAAAACAAATGTCAGAAATTTTCAAAGCACACATTAGAACACATAGGTAGTAGAAAAATACTTTTGTGTCTCAAATGCAAGTAGAGTAGGGTAAATGACCAAGTGGTGACATAGCAGCCACCTGTCTCAGAACGTGGCCAATTCCCAAAAAAGCGCTTGAATTATGCCATTATTTCTTAAATTACGAGAAAATGCTTAGTACTTCAGTAGGAGCAAAGAGGTCTCGGTGTACTGCCTGGATGGACCACAACTCTCTATTGATGCTCATGGCAGCAAATTCAAGTACTTTTTCGGGAAGGAGGCTGCTATTTCGCCACTCAGTCATTTACTCTAATACCTAAGCTATTCTAAGTTATATTCTAAGTTATAGCTCGGTAGTACTATAGGATATGACAGAAACAAGCCTGGGCCTGATGTGTACACCCCAAAGCCTGCGAATATGGGGGGACCACTTATACAGTTTATAACCACAAATAATCATACTTAGGCTTAATGTTACGATAGCCTTTGGATTTTACTTGCCAAAGCAAGTCTCATTTATGGATATATAGGGTAAACAACTGAGTGGACTGGCCAACTCACCGACTACCGAAGTTTTGGCCACCCTCCGAAAAAGTACTTTAACACGTCCTGACACCAGAGATGGTCATCAGTCATGAGTTGTTGGTGGTGATAACAGGAGCTCAAGATCTCTACTCTCCTTTCGAAATTAGTATTTTCTCCAAAGTTAGAAATTAAGGCCATATTTTAAGATTTAAACAGAGGGTAATGAAAAGGGTGACCAACGCAGTACCCACAACCCCAAAACGCTTTCAAAGTTTTATTTACAATTCCAAATATTTTGAAGATGACGCCATCTCAATGTTTGCGGAGTCGTTTGTGTCAACAAATTTCCCATTTCCTGTGCTAAATCCACACACCACTTATACCCATTGACACTGGGGCACTTTCATCACAACAATCGTAAACCTGACCTCTAACCAGTACTTATCTAAGGGCGTTTTGCGCTCTTCAATTGTTTATCAGTGTTGTCAATTGGTATGTGTTTACCCTCCAAACTGGTATAAGACTTAAACAAAACCGGGGAAATAAGTGAAATTAGCGTATCTATTTGTAGTATATATATACGTATACATATTGCAGCAATATTACTGCATTACTATGACAACTAGAATTCATGGAATCATTACTGCATTACTATGACAACTAGAATTCATGGAAACAGTTTGTAAATGCATCGGCGTATGTGTGAAGCTCCACTAGATTGGCAACGATGAGTCTTTTTGCCGTCGTCTGCTCGTACTTCAGAAATATCCGTAATTTTTCGGGGTTAATTTCGTTGCAAAAAAGAGATAATAGACATGAATTAAATAAATATTTTGAAGTAAAGTTAAACTAAATAGTGAGTAAAGTAAACAATTAAGGGAATAAAGCTTTGCACCTCATAAAAAGTGTAGTCGTCTGCTGCTCGTAACTGTGTTTGCAGAGTGAGTGCTTAGGAACCAGGAACAGCAACGTGATTCAAGTGCAATTTGGAGTGAATTAAGACCAAAATGTGTATAATTACAATCAAATAAGCACTGTGGAGTTTCAGTTGTGATGGCAGTAAGGATAAAACCACCGATTACAAGGTAAAAATGAATTCCGTTCTATGACCCTGGGAATAAAAAGTTTCATACTTTCACTAATATAGGCAACAAAATGTTTTATTTTGCTGATTACAACTGCAATCTTGAGTAAGATCAATAAATGTTACACATAGGTAGGTATAAGCTAACATTGTTCAAATGAGTGCTGGGAAGGCTGGGAAAGATGGTGGATTGTCCGTGGTTAGACCGGCCAGCCTCATGAATGCCGCCATATTGAATTTCAAAACTGCCTTGAAAACAGAGTTTGCAAAGAGCGTCACATGCTTATTTTAGTTTGTATGGGGGTTTCATAGGCTAGGTATATCATATTATACGTTGACAAAAATTCAATCTTTTGAATGGTAAAGTTGTAATTGTATTCTTGTTTCACCAATTAAATATCAAATTAATAAGGTCTGGGCAGCGTGATGACGATGGATCGTCCGTGATTGTTTACCCTACTTCGAAAGGAGATAGCTAGAGGTCTTGAGCTCCTGTTATCACCACCAACAACTCATGACTGATGACCATCTCCAGTGTCAGGACGTGTTAAAGTACTTTTTCGGAGGGTGGCCAAAACCTCGGTAGTCGGTGAGCTGGCCAGTCCACTCGGTTGTTTACCCTACCTAGTACCTAACTAGGCTACCTAGGTAGGTATTAGCATTGCCTGAGCCTAGTCTTGGAATGCTTACCTTTGTGAATTTTGGAGAAAAATCTGTTACGGTTGATAACACATTTTTCAACAGATAGCATATGGCGTACCTATAAATAAATTAAATAAGCACGTGACAAAAGGACGTCAGGCTCACCTGAAGATCTCTGTGTTCAGCAACGACATTTTCACTGCTCCACCTTACAGCCATGGCCTTTCTTCCCCCAAAAAACTAACTACGTAATTATATCATATCCGTACGCGACAGAAACCACAAGCAGATCCTAATCCACAGTAAATGACGACCTTCGCACAAAGCAAAATGGTTCACGGGAAAATTTGTCAATGGCTCTCGGAGACGGTGGATAGGTAGTGGAAAATTGAGATTGACTGACCAGCTCTAACCAGAGCGAGGCAACTTTAGTTACAGCGAACGATCTTTGTTTACAACTATAATAGGTGATTGTGTTACTTTTATGCCAGACGATTTTCTATATCAACAAATAATATTCAATGCAATTATGTCTGACTAAATTACTCCATCAGGGTTAAAAATATTACTGAATCAGTCGCAATGTATTACTTCAACGAATCGCTTCACCATGTAAATGTCTCCGCTGGCGCTGTGACTATTGTTTAGAGGCCCGAGATGAAAGGTATTTGCCAGATGAAAAAAATTAAGTAAGTATAATGGTGAGACAAAATGGTACTATGCGTGTTTTATGACTTATATGTGAAAAAATAAACAGAAAATAAACAAGAAAAGTCGATAATGTATGTTTGCATCAAGGAATAAACCAAATTTGAAACGCAGAAATCACCTCGAGCAAAATTGGATGTAATTTTCATTTTCACAATAATCATATTGGTCAATGATGAGGTGTGTGATTGTTTACATATGCAATACATATTCATCGGAAGCATATATGAATAACCTTCAAGCACTGCGAGGTGGGGTTTATTGACAAAAATGCACATGTCCAGCGGAATAAAATTTTGGATTATGTTCTCTCAAAAAGAACTAAAAGAGTCAAATTAGAGTGATAACTGAATATCAAGATCGTAACTCCTATTAAAACATGCTGGATGGTGTTACACCATTGAAGAAACTTGGTTAAAATGTAGTTTAAATCTATATATCTAAACCCTAAGAAACGAAAAACTAAAAGAAAGGTTAAAAGATACGTACTGACAAATGAGATCAGCAATCCTTCACTGAAGAAATGAGTGGCCATAGCCATAAAAGACGCTATCCTTATCATGAAAAATAAATATTTTGTTTTAAAAGCAAATTTCAGAGGGAAAATATATCATTGAAGTTTGTGCAATCCATAAAAAAGATAACAGAACATAGTTTTTTTCATAAATAAAGAAGGAATGTTTGAGTCAAGAAGACACGAATATAATATTACCTCATGCTGGATATATATACAGTATTTGCAGAGAAATCAGAGTAGAGCGCCTGGAAAATACATAAAAGATATGTCGTGCACTGTGTTCAATAATTTTTTTACAGCTAAAAGATTCAAAAGGTGCCAGAAAACCTTTATTTATTTATTATTATTATTTTTTTTTTGCATCTTAGTGGAAGGAGCCAATGTGGCCATAAACTTGTTTGTGGGGTATGAAATGAGAATTTGTAAGGAACTTATCAAATACCCATGAAACCACATAATAATTAAGCATACATAACCACATTCACTGTTAATACCTTGGGGAAACTAAGTTATGGAGAGCCATTCCAAAATTTATTAACCTCTCATTACTACTACAAGAAGGTAAACAGTTACACCATTCTCAGTTTTCTCACACTATTTAAGCAATTGACTAGGAATATCATATTCCTTTACGCAGTCTTCAAAATTGTCCCTTTACGTAATTAATGTCGCTCTAAATGAATGATCAGCCTATAATTTGGTTAACAATTTTTCCGTAGTAGCCTATAGGCTATAGCGAGTTCGGTAAATCATTACTATAGTAGGTATACCTAGCCTAGCTATATTACTTTAAGTAGGTAGGTACCACAACTCCCATGAATGAACTTCCTGCTACAAGGCATAAATTTACGATAGCAGATTTACTAACTAGCTATGTACGATTTTCTGAATAGGTAATAGCACAATATAAAGACTCAAATAGTAGTATCGAGATATGGTATTAAAGTAATTAGCCTAAATAGGTATGACCAGTTCAGTGGATTAGGAAAGTAGTATGTGGACAAGCTTACCTCCTACTATAGGTAGGCTAGGTAGGTAGTAGGACTATAGTAGGACTATACTAGGTAGTATGAAAAAGATTAGTAGTTTGGAGGCTACCTAAGGGTATGCTAAGTACTTCACATTTAGGTATAGTAGATTCAGAAAAGTTCAGAGAATGTTTTCAAACTACCTAGGTAGTAGCTACCTAGTAGGTACCTAATACTATCATGTACTAGGCTAGGTAATAGGTAATCATGAGTAACAGTAACGACATTTTACCATTTGTTACATACCTAGGTGGTTGGGTAGTATACATCGTTTGCTAACAAAACAAATCTCATAGTAAAACGTTCAAAACATCATTTTAAACATAGGAAAAGGTATTTCTACAGAAGCAATCTGCGGTGGCCTAGACTATGGCAATTAACGTTTTCCTATGTTATTTTACTTATTGAACAAGAATTTAAAGTAATATTTATTCGGACGACTGTAATTAAACCCCAGGGGTCAGTACTAAACATGGAGAAATACATTGGACGCCCCAATCCCTAGTGGATGTCGTAGTATCTGCGGTTACGTTTCTTACAGTTCGTAGGGAACTATTCTTTAGAATTACCCTGCAAGAAACATAACCACTAATACGACATCCACTAGGGATTGGGGCGTCCAGTGTAATTCGCTGTGTTTAGTACCGGCCCCTGGGGGTTAATTACAGTCTTCCGAATAAATATTACTTAAAAATCTTGTTCAGTAGGTAAAACTGCATAGAAAAACCGCAACTGCCATAGTCTGGGCCGCCGAAGATAGGTACCCTAGATCTACCTAGGAAAATTACACGTTCATTTTCAAAATGCGATAATGGTTTGATGTGAAATTTAACCGAAAATTCTTGAAAAATCACTTACCTACGTAAATCCGACCTGCCTAACAATGAATCTTAACAATTAAATTCCTTGTACTATTTCACTCATTTTGCGTTTACGCATAACCAAGAACCTTGGTTTTCCCCTGTGGTCCCCAGAATTGTAGCATTCAAGTATTGGGTTCACAATCTAAAATTAGGCTACTCATTTGCTACCAAACCTGAAGTCAGAAATGTTGAAACAGGCAGTAGGAAAAATAGTAGGTAGTATATTTTTAGTGTTTCCAAAATGCAAAAGTGGTTTTAAGTAAAATAGTATATAATACTGAATTCGGAATTTAGATTTAAACTGATGTTAGGCTTGGATTTGAAAACTGAATAGGCTAAAGAATGTGTATCATGCCAATAATATTTCTTAGTACTTAGCTAAACCCATGCCCAAGGAAAATAATGTGAGAGTAGTAGTAGGTATGTGAGGAATGTACACAAGCAATTTCAAACTGAACAGCTAAGTGGTGGGGGGGCAGGGTTAAAGCACTCATGGCCAGGTAAAGGCATGATGTCTTTGACTGACTTAATCTAGATAGATATAATATAAGTAAGGTTAGGTGAAGGTAGATCTGGTCAGATCGTATTCCCTCCAAGTAGCCTATTACAGGTGTAACATCCTAGTGCCACAGTATACCACAATCCAATTTAACCTAAGATGCAGCCATAGCTCCCCATCTGCCAAGAAGAACTTTGACCTCTGGTCCCCTCAAAGCCAATAGGCTATAACTAGCAAAAATTCAGCTAACCCTGCAGTAATGAATAGTCTTGCTAGGCTAGACCCACCCATTAAAACTGCAGACATGGACAACTTGCTTTAATGGTAGCCAAACTAAAATCCCCAGGCATAGCAAGTGTAGCTAGATAAAGCTATTAGCCAAATGAGTACAGTACTGAGACCTCATTAGCTACATTATAAAAGTAAAACATCACACAAATGAATCTAACCTGTGGGATAGTATCCTGGAAAGTGATAAATCCTGGAACACATTCTTTTTTAATCAGCCAGAACATCTGATTGCCCTCAACATAGCGTATTGCTATAAGAATAAGAATAGATGCCAACTTCTGGATTATTTCAGCTTACAATTTAAAGAGTTTTTGTCTCATAGAATGTTTTTAATATTAGAGAGTGTGCTGTTTGAGTTTACTGTAGTTCATGAATTGGCGATAAGGTACTTATTATTTTCAGTGTCCTTTCTGGTGCTGCCTGTCAGGTGGGGTAGAGAATGCTACTTATCTGACAACTTATATAGATTAGACTTTATTGAATTGAATGTATAGTTTGGGCCAAAGGACAAGCACTGGGACCTATGAGGTCATTCATTGCTGGAAAGGAAATTGAGAGTAGGTAGGTCTGAAAGGTGCAACAGGAGGAAAACCTCATAGTTGCACTAAGAAATAATGTTAGGAGTGGGTGGATAGCAAGATGGAAGAAAGCTGATATGAATGGAGGTACAGTAAAAGGAATGAAAGGTGTTACAACTAGGGGCTGAAGGGTCACTGCAAAGAGCCTTTAAGTAATACCTACTGTGCATCCCATGAGGTGCACTGATGCCGGTACCCCCCTACGGAGGATTAATCTTCATGATGCAGAGTTGGCAGCAGTGTCTTACTTTGTTTCTTATAGCTGTTTTTTATTGCATTACCTAATTTTTTTTTTTCAGATTGGTTTTGGTTTCCCCTCACAAAAAACTTACCAACCTCACAGTATGGATAGTGATGAGGATTTATTGCCTGAAACTGCTGATCTGAACAAAATTGAAGAAGGGCTGTACTTAGGTGCGTAATGATCTTAATAATTTGCCCTTTCCAACTTTCCAGTATATCTTGTTCGCTTGTAGCCACCACGACTACAAACATTTTAAATTATCCTTGTGGACCTTTTCATTGTTAACCATCACTGCAATAATTTATTTGTAGGTTAGCTAGTAGAATGTTATTAGTCTTGTGGGGCTTGCTGAAAGAATGTTTTCAAGTAGGGGTGGATACTGAAGATACCTAAAGTTAAGGAAGCTGGATGACTATAGAAAAAGAGTAAAAACAAGGTACCCGGTAACTATGAAGCTAGACTCAAAGGGGTACTGCCAAAAATTTGTTTGTATATACCTCTTTTAGTTGATCTGCAGCATGCTGTTGGTACTTATGTACTGGGAACCACTGTGAGTCAGGTACTATTGCTTATCCATTAAGTACTTCATGCATTTAGGTACTGTATACTACTCAGTATTTTTTTAACTGCACTGATTTTGTAATTATCATTAATATTACTAACCGAGTTTGTATTGTTTATGTTCTTAAACTATCAGGTGAATGGTAATGGCAGTTTATGAAGTTCTGCACTGTTTTCAATTACTACTATTAAATAGGTAATTATTTTTTACTTCCATTGTCCATTCATTCATAAGGATCAATATAGGCAGTCCTCGGGTCACGACAGGGGTTCTGTTCTTGAGACGAGTCTTAAGCTGGAACATCATAAAAAATCCTAAGAAAACCTTAATTTTAATGCTTTGGGTGCATTAAAACTATGTAACCTGCATTCTTATTGCATTTTTCATAAAAAACCCTTCAAATATTCATTATTTTGCATTTTTGGCGTCATATTTCTTCTGCCAGATCAGCGTTTGTAGGCGTCATAACCCTGGAACATGCGTCGTAACCCTGGAACATGCGTCGTAACCATGGAAATAATTTCTGATGAATATAATTGAAAAGCACCTTAACCTCGGAATGTCGTAAGCCGAACCCATCGTAACCCGGGAACTGCCTGTACTGGGAAATAATATTTTTCTCCTGTATTACTCTGGATTTGTTTTAATTGGTAAACAAGTTCCCCACAAAGTTAAGGGTCATGGTAGCTCAGCTGGTTTCACATGGACTTTACAGTGCTAATGCTTGACAGATTTCACTGCCAACACATGTCAGACCTGTTTCAGAACTTCTATTGCTCATTTCTAAGACATGTTAAGTTTGAGTTAGGCAAAAAGCCAAGTTTACAGAGAAGTAAAACCTTAGGTAGGAAGCTTGGTTAAAAAAGCTTAATGTACGTATTAAACACTGACAAAGATTTACATCTGTAGAGATCAGTAAATACTGTTAATTAAGATCATACTCATTGTGTATGTTCCCTCAAAACATGCTGTTGGTTTTTATGTCCAAAGTTGTAAGAGGGTTTGATTTTAAAATTCTCCAATATGTTAGTTATTTTAAGTCGTAATTGGAGGCAAATTAAAAACCACTGTCACATTTGGGCATAATAAAGTTAAAAAGGTTGGTTGGTTAAGTAGGAAGAGACCGAAAGGAACAGACAAAATATCAGAGGCAGAGATTATTACTACAGTGGAACCTCTTATGAAAGATCCAGATTACAAAAGCAAAGACGAAGATTTTTTTGCTTCTGTGTACAAAAATAATTCAGGTTGTAAAAGGGTTAAGTCCGAGATTCGCCCGGGGCGCTGAGAACAATTTTAAAACTTGCACGCCGCCAACTGAGCATACTCGCCACCATCCTCCCGCTCTCCCATTGGTTCCTGATGTTAGTCACCGCTGTAAGATCCTGCTCTCCTATTGGTCAGCATCTGTCCCATCATCCCTCTACGTAAAGGCGTCCTTCGACCACTTCGTCGCATCAGCGTTAACGTACGCACGTGGAATTTGTTTGTTCACATAGATTTCGTTACTGAACGTAAATTCATGTTAGAGATTTTGCTTTCTTCGTAGTAAGTTACTTTATCATGTTGTGTGTGAACTTAATTAACTTGTTATTAGCCATGGGTCCCAAGAATGTTGCTGAAGTTCACGGAAAGAAGAGGATGCTTTCTATGGAGACAAAGATGGAGATAATTAAAAAGTATGAAGCTGGCATACGGTAGAGTGTGATCTTTAAGGAATAGTACAGCTGAAATCCGTCGACGATAGGCACCATCCTTAAGCAGAAGGAAGCCATCAAAGCAGTTACATCTTCCAAGGGCGTGACTATTTTGTCCAACAAGAGGAGCCACGTGCATGATAAGATGGAGAGGCTGCTTCTTGTATGGATTAAAGACAAAGAAATCGCTGGTGATACAATAACTGAGACTGCAATCTACCAAAAGGCCAGCGCTATTTTCGGTGATCTGATTGCCCAGGCTGAAGACAACGGAGGAGAAGGGACATCAATGGCAACCCCAGACTTCAACGCTTCTCAGGGGTGGTTTGATAAATTCCGTAAACAGACTGGCATCCATTCGGTGGTGCGGCATGGGGAGGCTGCCAGCTTGGACACAAAAGCGGCCAAAGCCTTTATTAAGATGTTCAACGAGATGACGATCGAGGAAGGCTACAGTTCTCAGCAAGTCTTCAACTGTGACGAGACTGGCCTTTTTTGGAAAAAAATGCCTCAGCAGACATACATCATGGAGGAAGAGAAGAAGCTACCCGGGCATAAACCTATGAAAGACAGGTTTACGCTCGTAGTTTGTTCCAACGCCAGTGGGGATTGTAAGGTGAAGCCCCTACTTGTCTATCATTTTGAGACTCCTCGAGCCTTCAACGCCTAACACCACCCCTCTCCTCCAGCCCATGGACCAGCAAGTGATATCGAACTTTAAGAAGCTGTATACAAAACATCTTTTCAAGAGATGTTTCAACATCATCGATACCACAAACCTCACCTTGTATGAATTTTGGAAGGAGCATTTTGATGTCGTGATATGCATCCGACTCATCGATCAAGCTTGGCAGGAGGTTTTGAGGCGAACCTTGAATTCTTCGTGGAGGAAACTCTGGCCTGATGCCGTATCCGCCTGAGACTTGAGGGATTCAACGTGGGCGAAGCTGATGCATATTCAGAAACAGTTGATGATCTTGAAACTGTTTCGCAACCAGATCTTGACGAGATAGTTGCACTTGGCAAGTCCATGGAGCTGGTTGTCGACGAGGATGACATCAATGACCTTCTCGAGGAGCACCAAGAGGAGCTTACAACGGATGATCTGAAGGAGTTGGAGGCCATGCAACATAACGTTGTTCAAGAAGAGTTCTCTAGGAGCAGCAAGGAGGAGGAGGAGGACCCTATGACAACGACAGAAATTAAGGATGCTCTAGCTGCTTTTCATAAAGTGCAATCATTTGTAGAAAAGAGACACCCCGAAAAGTGTTACATAGGTCGTATGCTTGCGCAGTTTGATGATGTTTGCCCGAGTCGTTTCAGGAACATTTTGAAAAGCAGGCAGAAGCAATCATCCGTGGATAGTTATTTTTTAAAGAGGCCTTTAGTAGTAAGCAAACAGGAAGACCCAAGTGATACGAGATACGAAAAAACAGAAAATTTTAAGTGGTGAAGAAATTAAAATTTTGTAAAAAACATAAAGTAAAAAAGTAAAAAAAAATGTAAAAATCAGTAAAAGGCAAAAAAAAAGAAATTTAATTGTAAGATTTTAGTAAAGTTAAGTGTTAATGTTTTCTGCCATTTGTTAATGTGTTTCGTAAAGTTTAGTTAATGTTTTCTGCCATTTTTTAATGTGTTTTGTAAAGTTTAGTATTAATGTTTTCTGCCATTTTTTAATGTTTCGTAAAGTTAAGTGTTCATGTTTTCTGCCATTTGTCCTCCTCCTTTGTTGCCACTTTTGAACATCGCCTCACTCGAAAGGTAAAGTTCCACATTTTACTACGTACATGTACGTACAGTATTTCTTGTTCTCTATACATTAATACACTTTATTTACAGGTACAGCAAAGGTTAGGTTACATATTGAATGGTCCAAATAGTTGTATTTCATTGTTTATTGGTCAATTCAGCTTTATTATAAAATGTACTGTGGTGTTTTTGTAGGGCTTGGAATGAATTAGGCAACTTACATGTAAAACGTAGTTCGAGATACAAAAAAATCAGGTTACAAAGGCTGCTTCGGAATGTATTAATTTTGTATCCTGAGGCACTACTGTACATGCTAGAGCTAAAGGGGGAATACTTTGATTACTCCATTTTTATATATTCAGATCAGTACTAGGAGCTTCAGTGAAAGTTAAACTTGCTTGATGATAGAGCTTTGGAGGAATATTGAGAAGGAAAAGAAGATGGTTTGTGTAGACTATTATTGCCCTAATGTGACTTGGTGGAACATGAGGATACCGGAAAGAGATTGGCAATGAAAAGGAGAAAGACATGAATCTATAATAGAATAGAATTTTGGATGGTGCCCCATCTAAAGTTTTTGTTCTGTGGTCATTAATAACATACATCATTGCAGGAAACATAACTGCTGCTCTGGATACAGAAATCTTGAAGAAATATCGCATCTCACACATTCTCACTGTGGATTCCAAGCCTCTCCCTACAAATATCACTTATATTCCAGGCATGAATTTTTTGTATATTGAAGGTAAGTATTGAGCCTTTACTATTACCAAGCCATTTGGTATTAAAAAGATAGCAATGTACTTAGTACAATGCACCATATTTAATAGAAAAGTTCAGATGATAACTTGTCTACTTTGCCACAAAGTGTTTCCATGGTTTGTGCAATAGCTGATGAAATGAAACTCAACAATGTAAGGTACGTAATTTAGTTAGTGATCCATGGCAATAGAGCACTAAACTGTAAATACTCTTGATATTCTGTAGTAGCCTATTACAAATTATACACTTAAAATCCATTTTAAACTCGCCTTCAAATGCTAGATTGTGTTGCTACCTTAAGGCAAAGCTGGAATGACCATAATGACAGAGCACTTTACTTGATAAGAAACAGCTAGCAGTATGCTGTGAACATGGTAGTATACTTGCATGACAATGTGCAGTGGTTATTATTATCTACATATTTTTCTCTTTTGTAATTATTATAGTGTTATCCACAGGAATATCATGAAGACTAGTGGATAAGGAGGAAGCTTTGTCCCTTGGCAGCTTCTAAGCTATGATTTTAACTATATATCTGAATTGACAAATTATATATACTATCTTCTATTGAGTTTAAAGTCAAATTTATATTGTCCAATAATTTCAGCGTACTTTAACAAGATCATGTTCTGAATACTAAAATGCTGCGATTTAATTTTTTAATTGCAGTGGATGATATGGAAAATGAAGATCTTTTAGCCCATTTTGAAGAAGCAAATGCATTCATAGAAGATGGCCAAGAAAAAGGCAGTGTTCTTGTTCATTGGTAAATATCTCTTATTGTTTTGTTTCTTACTTTCAATTTTATTTAAATTCTTACTTCCAAATTTAATTACTTTATTATTCAAAGCCCTAAGTAATATAGGTCTGTTTGTGGTGACAAACCATATGTAGACCTTTGTGTTTATATAAGAGTATATTTGAGCATAAACTGGTTCATTGAAGCTTGGTAAAAATGTACTGTAGTTAATTTGTGCATGATATAAGACAGGTGGAGCCATGGAGGTCCTGTCTTTCTTTTAGCTGAGCACCCAACTTTTCATTGGCCAATATCAAGATACCAAGTTCCTGCTCTACAGTCAGCCTCACTTGACTTGGGTTGTGTGAGGCTTTTCATTTTTGTGTTCTTTCTTTCTTTCTTTGCTTTATAAATATGCAATTGCCGAGTCCACTATGGGTGAGATGGCAGACTCCAAGCCAAGAATTCTTGAGAGAGGACTAAACTTGGGGTTACTGCGCGGGCTCCAGGATGTGTTCTTCTTACATGGGGATCTGTCTCCAGGTCAGTCTGACATGTCACCCTCTTCTGCCTCGGTGGAAGTATAATCTTGGTCTGGGTGAATCCTGTGGAACTAGAGTGCCATACACCTTTGAAGCCAAACCAGAATGAGTGTAGAGGCAGTTTCTGGAAAACACTGGTGTCATTGGCAACTGCAATGGTCTTGGAGAGGCTTTGAGAACTACCCCCAGGCACTTTTATTTCCTCTATAAAGTGGACCCATGGGCTTCTTAAGCAGTTGGATTCTCTAACCTTCTGACCAAAGAATTCATTTAATACTAGATAGTGTGTTCTCAGCTTCTCCCTCCACCTCTGGTAAGCCAAAGGGTGAAGAGACTTTCTGTTAGTTGATAAACAAAATTCAAAAGGAGTTGCCATATGGGGAAAGTATTGCCTTCTTGTCCTCACATGCATTAGTCTTGGAATTAGTTATTGCTACGCTCCAGGCATCCATGTGTTATGGCTGAACATATTGCTAGACTTTAGCTGTCTGAATTGTTCTTTGAGCAGGACTTAAGGCCTGTCCACACGATCGGGCTGATCGGCGGACTTCCCCTCTAACGGGCACACTTGACAGGCAAACCGTCAAATTGCCCGATGGGTCTTGTAGCAAAATCACCATGGTGGTGCCCGATGGCTTGAACTTCAACCCTGGCAGACGTACGCTAACCATATACATTTCTTTTACTGAGCCATTCTCTGCACCATATTTTCTTCTTTTTCATCCCACACAAAGCAATTATCATGCCAAACTATATTCTTTGCGGTAGGCACCATGTTTATCGTACCGCACTGAATACACTACTGGCGTCGTCGGGTACGCCCACCTCTCCATCGCCTCACCCGTGTGGACAACATTCATAGGTAAGCCCGACAGAATTTGCCCGTCAACCCCGGAGCACGCCGATCAGGCCCGCTCGTGTGGACAGGCCTTTAGTAAAATTCAGGTGACTGGTGTCAAGAGGAACAACACTGACCTTCCTAATGAGTTACGCCAAGAAACTATGGGACAATCTGGTGTTAGCAGGATGCAGTTTGTGGTCTGTTTTCATGGTAAGTTGTAATGGAAAGCAGTCCAACTGCAGAACAGATCATCACTGAATTCCTCCTTGTTCTTTTCTGAGTTTGGTTGAGGAACAGTGAATAGATTTTTTTAAATCCAGGATCCATTGCTGCAAGATTCTGCATACTGGACTAGTTTTTTCAGAGTATGGTATCACCCATCATTTACCTATTTGCAGATTTCTCTATGGAACATATATTCCCATTATTGACAGAAAATTCATGGTATTTTTCCGAAAATATCCACAAATTCCTGATTTTTTTTTTTTTGTGATAAAACTACTAGAAAAGCCAGGTATAAACATTTTTAGTGGGTTTTTCTTGAGTTTTAACTAAGAAAATAGGCAGTTTTAAGCTTTTTTATTATAGGGGTTTCAACTATCTACAGATTCTAGCTATTGGTTGGGGGGGGGTTGTGGTATACATCCCCATGAATACGGGGGAACACTGTAGTTAAAAAAAGTTTGATGTAATTTGGCCCTTCAGTCTTAAGATTGGTACCTAAAACTTATGATATAGAGCAGTGTTTTGTGAAAATGGTCATTCAGTATTGAAATGGAAAATGACAGTATAAGGTTTAAAAGATGTAACAGGAGGAAAACCTCACAGTTACGCCATGAATCAAGTGTTAGGAGAGGGGGGAAAGTAAGATGAAGAAAGAGAATATGAAAGGAGGTACAGTAAAAGGAACAAAAGTGGTTGCAGCTAGGGGTCGAAGCACGCTGCAAAGAACCTTAAGTAATGCCTACAGTGCACCACATGAGGTCCACTGACAACACTACTCTCCTTTGAAATTATTTTTGTAGTGCCAACTGATGTGTGACTATCAAAACTGTTGTCAAATACTCAACCAAAGTTGACATGTTTTGTTCTTTCAGTTTCTTTGGAGTTTCAAGAAGTGCGACATTAGTTATGTCACACCTTATGAAGAAACACAAGTTAACTCTAGATGAGGCATTTGAAAGGTATGTTTGTACTGTAAATCTTTGCTTTGATATGTTCAGTTTGAACTACATTTAAGGTTCATTGAAGCAAGTTTAATATTCTAATTTATGTATATTACACTTAAATTTTAATATAGTAATAATTAGGAAAATTACTAGCTCATAGCTCATTCTTTTATGATGCATTTTGAGGATCTTATCATGAATCTTTACCCTTTTGACATCAGTTAAAATCAGCCAGCCATATTTTTTCCAGTCTCACTTATATGTATATTACACTTTAATTTTAATACAGTAATAATTATAAAAATTACTAGCTCATAGCTCATTCTTTTATGGTGCATTTTGAGGATTCTATCATGAGTCTTTACCCTTTTGACATCAGTTAAAATCAGCCAGTCAAGATTTTTTCCATCTCACTGATGATGGTAAAAATTGTATCAAATATTTCGGCTTCCAGCATAAACTGTGATTATGTATATAATTTATGTAGAAATATATCTGCTGAAGTGTCAACTCTAAAGAGTTGTCGGTCAATCAGTACCACATTCATATGTACCTATAACAGTTTCTGGAAATTATCAGTTCTGTTTTTTTTAAATATGGTTCTTACAACAACAAACGATGTTGAATTGCTAATTCAATATTTTACTTTATCCTTTTCAGGGTAAAAGCTAAAAGGCGATGTGTAGGTCCCAATTCAGGATTCTTGAAGCAGCTTTTAGCTTATCAAAATATGCATTGGAGTGTTGTTGAAGACAACATACAGTACAGGTTGTATAGGTTAGCAGGGGCTGCTTTTTCTATGAGATCAACCTTTTCTGTTACCAAACGTAAGTGGAAAGTTTTACCGGTTCAATCACAATTTATTGTCATTTATTTCTTTTCTCAAAGAGACTGTAATATTTAGTTTCCTACATTTGGATCGTGCAAGAAACTATTTTGAAAGACAGACTTCACTGATTAAAAGGTGTTTTATTATTTAAGAGATAAGTGAAAATTCCAACTTACATTTAGCACAAAGATATTCCTAAAATAACAACATGCTCCAAAAAGAAAATATAGTTTCAACTGAAAGTACATAGCAATATTATTCAAATACCAAACACTTTATATAATCTGACTGTTTTTGTGAGTTGTACTTTAAGAAAGTAATTGCCAAAAATATTACCAGTTTCATGACTTTTGTGGTTGCAACTATGTGACTGTTTACATAACTTTCCTTCAAGGTCTACCATCTTGCCTGTCACTCTTTTCCAAACTACTTTATCAGTTACAGGGTGGCTTGAAGTAGCAGCCAGTGTTAACCTGAGAGTAAGGTCTGACAAAGACAACAGTGCTTTGGCCATCCCTACATCTAGTTATGATCTCTGATGCAAGAATTTTTGTTGAGGAATGGTTGGGGATGGTTTACCATCCTCCCTGTACATAATTTCATAAGTTCAGTATCATAATTGTTTTAGTTTGAGGGCTTAGTTCCCTCAGGACCATAACTAATGGGGCTATCAGAAATACCTATGATTTATTGCTTTCAATTAATGTCCTGCATTTGTCATGCCAGAGGTTGTCTGGTATTCACCAGATTTGATTGATGTGCTTCTGTAAACTGATAGATGACGCTGTTAGTCAAGTGAATTTACTATAAAGGCACCATTTTTTTTCTAGCCTTTCAGGGGTTAGTAATTACCTGCATCAGCAAAGGAGCAGGTACATATTCTCAAAAAGTGTTTCTTTACTTCTGTGAAGAGTTAGGACATCTGATCAACAAGGAGAGATGTCATTTCCTTTTGAAAGTCATTGATTACAAGAAAGCAGATTTCCTGAGATTTAATTACCTCAGTACCTCATGGAATTCCTTAAACACTCAAGAATTTTGGAAAATACCCATGACCATAAACTCCAAGGATATATCTCCTTGTTTTAGATTTCTTTGGAATCACTCAATCAACCAAGCTTTGAGCAAAGTCAACATGAAGAGGATGACAGAACGAACAGAATTCTTAAAATGTCACAGCCCACTTACTATAATTGACAGTCAACACATACTTACAATATTCATTAAGCCATTGAAATGAAATTTAACTTAAAAGGCCTCTGTGCTTTTCGCATCATCTTACAATAGCAGGATACTAATTGTATTGGAATATAGAGGAAGATGGGGAAAGGTGAGGAGAAGAATTATCCGCCACTGTGAGTGTAGCTCTTGTGGATTTTAAATTACTGCATGTATTTAAGATAGAGGAAAAATATGATGTTCTTGCATTTTATCAGTCCTCTGTCAAGAAAATTATGGGACAATAGTTTCCCCCTCTGTTTTGTTTGTTCATCATTCACACAACTTTTCATTACAGATTCTCCTATATAAATTAATTGATTCCAGCCACACTTGTGCAAAGGTAGACCATCAGGTATAGAAGTGCTTGAAAGGATATTAACCTGTCTGTCTGGCCTTTTCTTTATGGCTGTAAAATTTATCTTGACTTAGCAATTCCTCTGATACAGTTCAAGGATTTCATTTTCTGTCCACTCATCAGTGTCTGTCACATTCGTTTTGTCATTGCCACTCCACTTACACAGTAAATTGTCATGCATGGAGATGCATGAAGGAAGATTTGTCCATATATCTGACTGTGTGCCAGCCATGTTTACCTCGTCATTGCAACTTTTTCCAAATACTAATTAAAAGGATTTTAGTCAAACCGGTTACAGAGGTAAATTTTCATGTTTGAAGGAAGACTGTTTGTCTGTCTGTACTTGTGTCTGTCACACATACCCTAGCATCAAAACTCTTCCCATATAATTAAAACTTGGTACAAAGTAGACCAACATGCATAGATATACAACAAGGGCGACAGTCTTTCTTTCTGTCTGTCCATCAGTGTGTAAGTCACATTTGACTTGTCATTGCAGCTTCACTTATTTGGTTGCAGGATCTCACTTAAACATCATATAAAGGTAGACCACATGTAGAGAGATGCAAATGAAGGGAAATCTTTTTGTCTCTGTCAGCATTGTCTGATATACTTACCTTCTCCATGCAACTCTTCTTAAACTGTAAGGAATTTCAGTCAAGTTTGGTTCAAAGGTAGATAACCAATGCATAGCAGTACATAAAGGGGGATTGTCTTTGTATCCTTCCTTCTGTCTGTCAGTCTGAATGTCATGCTTACCTTGTCATTCCAACTGTGTAATAGCTAGTTAATTTATTTTTACAGTTGAAGTAGTTCTAATTAAGCTCAGTACAAAGATACACCAGCTTGCATAGGTGTGGAGGCAGGAAGTTGTTTGTCTGGCTATGTCAGTAAGCATGTCTTGTCACATTTGTCTTATCACTGTCATTATGTATTTAAACAGATCTGTGTTAAATGCCAAAAGTTGAAAGTATGGTTTCAAATGCCATAGATACTGTGTGTACCTTGACAACTTTTGAAGTAGAAGAAAAAAACTATAAATGATGTGCATGCTTCACTAATGATGCCCTTTCATATGGTACAAAGGTTTGAGACTTAGTGACTAAGAAAATTGCATTAATACCAAAAATAGCTGGCATCAGGGGCATTCAAGTTTCACATGTACATCTTTTTGGGAGAAACTGTATTTTTGCAAGAACCGTAAAGGGATCTTTAACTTTTCATTATGTTCATAGAGTAGTTGGTCAGGGATCAGTATAAGGCATTGTTGCTTTGATGGGCATGGATTGCTTTTGCAACATTTTGGAATAGTATTAAAATGCATATTTGAAAGTACAGACAGTTCCCTGGTTAATGGCAGGGGTTCCATTCCCGGCTGACGCCATCAACCAAAATCACAAGTAACCAAAAATCAATGATAACAGCATTAATAATCCACTGGACAGTGCTGTTAACCGGAGATTAGCACTGAAAATCCTGTTAACAAATTCGTTAAACGCACTGTAAAACCAGATAGCCCTTAGCTAATATCACAGTTAACCAGGGGCTGCCTATAAAAGGCATGGATTCTTTTGAATATTTAAGTATGCTGTACATAGATGTGGCTGATATTATTATTATTATTATTGCGTATTATTATTATTATTCTTTTAATTATTATTACAGGCAGTCCCCGTGTTATAACGGGTTTGGTTTACGACATCCCATGCTTACGACATTCTTCAAATGTACATTTTCGTAAAATGTTTGATGATTTTTCGGCTTACAACAATTTTCAGCTTGCGACATTGTGTAGGAATAGTACTGCCATCGTAAACCGGGGAGTGCCTGTATTATTATTATTAATATTATTAATATATAGATTTCTATTACCAACAGATGGGACTGTACAATTCCGAGAAAAATTCCAAGATTTAATTCAGCCTGATCCTAGAATAACATCATCAGAAAGTGATCCTGTTGCTCTGAGATGTAAAAGATGCAGGTAATTTTCTCACCATATTCAAGACAGTAGTATGTGGTTGGTATGTTATGCACATTTTTAAACAAAATCTTGCAGACTGTGCTAGCATATACATTGTTGCTTATTCATAAGAAGGTATACAGTGGTCCCCCCCGCGAATAGTTAGAACCCACGAATAGTAGTTGGAACCCCTATAAAAACGCTTAAAACCTCCTATTTTGTTAGTTAAAACTCAAGAAAAACCCACAACAAATTTTTATACCTGGTTTTTTTAATAATTTTACCACAAAAAGTGCATTTTATGATGAAATTGATAAAAAAAACAGGAATTTGTGGATATTTCTCATAGAAAAATACAGCGAATAGGCAAATTTTCCGCGAGTAATGGGGGAAATGTTCCAGAGAGAAATCCGCTAATGTGTGAGTCTGCGAAGCCATTGTTTCCCAAGTGACTTTTATTTATTAGTCTCCAGAAGCTACTTTTTTTTAGTGGTGATAACTATAACTTTAGCTAATGTTGATAGTACTAACTGGCAAGTAGGGTCTTCTTGTAAAATAAATTCTCAAAATAAAAACTTTGAATTATAATAACTTCAAGGACAAAAACTTTGCCTCATCAGTTTAGGACATTATGTGGAAAACTATTAAAAATGTCATAAAGAGAAATCTTATGAAGGAAACTGCTTGGAAAAACAGAAAATTTCCATTCATCTTAATCAGTTTGATATTTTTTGGAAAAAGGTTGCTTCTAAAAAACTGGACTAGTTTGAAATGAAACCTCAAAGTGAAAGCTTCCCCTGTGAAACAGCAGAATTTGAAAACAGTTTAAAAGACAAGAAAGTGCCATTTTAAATAGTTTTCCTTTTGTAAAATACAAACAGGTTGTAAACAAAACATACAACCACTGTAAACACTTTGATGTCCCAACCTAAATTTGGGCTAATACTGTTGATAATTTATCAGTTTGTTTCAAGTAAATGAAAGCAGACTAGTGATCCTGCATTTGTTGAACTTTGTTTTTAAATAAAATAATGGCTATTTCAGAAAGTAGCATACTGCTTAATTTCATAATATCTAGTGTAGTCTCTTAAGTTTCCCAGACCATTTTCGGTAGCTCCACATTTCACAGACAGCATAAAGAAAAAGAAAATATCTGCTTAGAAATATATTCCTAATCATCAAAAGTATGTTTCGTACAGAGGGACAAAAAATCATTAATGTGAACAATTAAGAAAACAATATATCAGGCTAGTATTGAACAACTGAAGAAATTTTTTAAGCCCTTTGATGATTCATCTTATCTAATAATTTACATGAAATTGCACATAATCTCAGATTTTGAATTTCTCCCGCCACCATTTTTGCCTTTTTGGTACTGAAAATGGGTAACATGATTGAAGATTAAACATTTTTATATCTGCATTAAGATTGTCTAATTTTGTAGCCAAAATTCCATTTTGATCAATATTTTCTTGTCATATTACAGGTCAGCATTGGTGCAAAAAGGTTCCATGTTACCACACTGTCCAGGGGAGAGTCCAGGATGGTGTGATGGAAAGTGGTCAGGGAGATTTGAAAAATTTTCATTATGCATGGAAGGCATATATACACTTCCAATTGCCTGGATGGGGGACATAACAAGTCAGTTAGAGGGAAAGCTTGGATGTCCCAAGTGCCAGGCTAAAGTTGGCTCTTATAGCTGGGTTTCAGGTATGAACTGAAAAAGAATACTTAAATATATATTTTCAGGAAAACCATTAATGTCTGGCAGCATATCGGCCATCCTCTTGGAGGAGAGGAATTTTCTTTCAGATTAGATTTAATACTTGTCTGTTGGCTGTGATCCAGGTTCCTGATATATTTTCTTCTGCTATATATCAGTTGTACTGCATTTTGTAAATCATCAGAGGTCTGCTCATAGGATTTTGAATGCTGGTTCCTGGCTTCGGCAAACTATGCTCACTTCCTTTTACCCAAAGGACATTGGCCTCATGTCCCTGGACACTTTTTCCTTGGGTCCGGTGGTGGCTGCCCAATAAGTTGTGTAGCTCACCCAGTGCCACTGGTGGGACAGTTTATATCTTACCTAAGATGATTGTGTGGAAAAAAGAATTTTACTGCCAGCCTCTCTCACAAACTGGGTTGGAAGAAATACTATGTGTCACGAGATACCAATCCTGGTCCGTGACCAGCTTCCACCTCGTATAAACCGAGTTTCCAGCTGGCACTAGAATTATCCTGTTGTTAAGACTGAAGGTTTGTTAGCTATGAAAAATACAAATTGATTAAAAATGTCATTTTTCCTTTGCCTTCTGGCTGCATATACCTACATAACTGCCATGTCCATGTGGGGAACCACCTGTGTTGTGGCTTGTGTGGTGCACTGCGGACGATACTCAAGGTTCTTTGCAATACCACTGTAGCTGTATTACTTTCTGCTTTTCCCCACTTAATCTGTTCAACTTTGTCTCTTCCAATGAAGCTGCACGACTCCATATCACCATAAATATTGTCTTCTGGTGCAATGTTCTTTAACTGTGTTGGAGAGGTTTACGTTATCTGATTACCTATGTGTCCATCATCAAAATCATCATTATAGTTCTTGTGACTAATCTATGTACTAGTTCATGAGGAATACTATGATTGGTCTCTTTGGGTTTTACTAATGTAATGCCACATACATATTAGAACCATGGCATCTTTGCGTATACCCTGAAGTGGAAACCTTCGTATTATATGTGGTAAGGAAACAAAGTCAGCAATGATGTATTTCATGCTGATTTTGATAATGAAATTTTTTGTGCCCACTTGGTTTGTAATTTACAGAGTGCTTTTCCTGGTGCAACATGCATATTTAGATACAGTATAATCATTTTGCTTTACTGTTCTTTCCTTTGGTGTAATTATGAAGAGAACATTAATACAGTACAATATACATAGTTAATCATTAATAATTACTACACCTTATGAAATACATGTCAGTACTGTGCAGTAAGTGAAAAATGAACAAAGGATTTCTTTTCTATTACAGGTCATCGATGTCCTTGTGGAGCCAATATTAAACCTGCTTTCCATTTTGTCCCTTCAAAAGTTGACAGATGTTCATAAAGTGTTATCATATTAACAATAAATATTTAATCTACCCTCTCAATAACTGACAACCATACAATACATAACCATTTAAAAGGGTGCTACCTCTTCAGTCCCAGCTGCATACTTTTTAGCCATTCATTTTGGTCTCTTGCTCTTACTTAATACCTATATAATTAACTCTAAATCATTGGTAGTCTCAGCCCAAGTACAGCAATGCAAGAGGTCCCTCCTGAAGTAAGTATCCACCATTTTTTAAAAGTCTCTGACTTTGCCTTAATGGGCTAGGCAAGTGGGATGAATAAGAAAAATACTACTTTCAACCTGGATTACCCATTACAGAGGCATTAAATGTTAGAAAAGTTCCTATAAATGAAAAACCTCTTAATTTTAATTTTGTGTAAATGTCAAGACTGGGTAGGGTAATGGTGTTGAGTAGTTGTAAAAGATTATAATTTTTTAAGTGTATCAAAAATATCATGCATATGACCAAACACCAGTCCCATTCCTACAAGGGGGAAAGAAGGCAGTGGCTACTGATAACTCGGAAGGTATACCAGTGAGCACTTGAAATCCCCTCCAACCTCTTCCTTGCTCACTGGCATGGTAATGTTCATGCTGCCAGTGAAATTTACCAAGCCACAAGCACAGAATGAACTCGAGATCACCCCACTGTGATGTCAAGGCAAAACCACTAAGCTACCATAGCTTATGACTTCCATCTAACCCATGAATCCTTACTTTATCACCCTCTCTTGGAACTGACAGGATTAAAGGATCAGCTGTGGCTGACAGGTAAGCATTGAACACTATGAAAAATGACACGGAAATAAAAAAAAATTCTGAATGGACACTCGAGTGACAACAGAGGTAGTAACCCAGCAAAGCAAAGGCATTGTAACATGACATGCCAAAATGCCTGTGAATAAAAGAAAACCTAATGACTATGACAGACAAAGGAAAGAACAAATAAATGGGTAAAGGAATGAAAAAAAAAATGCATGAGATGGAAGCAATTTAGCAAGCCCCATGAAAAAGTGACTGAAGTGAAGGTAACACCAGTAAGCAGGCCAGTGCATGCTCAGTGAGAGTTATGGATCTTGAATAATATGAGTATGGTGAGACTGGGATTTCCATGTCCATAGAAATAAAGCAATGTATGATCAACAGGGTTATGATTAAAGAAAAGAGTACAGGAATTTTGCTTTTCCGAGAGACTGCTGAATGATGATATGAATAAAAATAAATTTTGGACCTTTTAAAGTCTCAATTTGGATGGCAAGCCTTTTAGCTTCCTGAGGAAGGCAAATTTACTTCTTGAATGCATAACAAATACATACAGGGATGGAAAAAAGTATGGAATTATCTCAGTATTAATAATTGCAACAATAAGAAAATTATCACAAAAGATATCATTTGTTCATACGCGAACAAACCCTCGGTCTTAATAATAGGATAATTTCTAGCGCCTAGCTGGATCTGGTTAAAAAGCAGATGAAAGAAAGGACTTGTGATATCTGGCAACGCATGCGTAGATCGGGTGAAGAGTGGTCAAACGCCGATCATCTATGCCAGTCTTTTCATAACCGCCTGGGCAAGAGTTATGTTTTTTCCTCTCTTGGCCTTTTCCCGGTTCATTGCCCGTTTCGTTTCCTTTAGTGTGTGCGTGTGTGTTTTTTCCTGGTATTATGGATTCTTCTGCTCTTTCTCGGCATCAGCGTATGGCCCCGGAGTTCCTGGGTTCCCGTGTTCTCGTTTTTTGGCTTCTTCGGAGACAGACCTTCACATCACATGCGGTAGGTGTCGTTCGAATTTTTGTACGATTATGAATCCTTGTACGGAATGCCGGGCATGGCCTAAGGAGCAGTGGAGGAAGTTTTATGGTAAGAGGGAACATCGGAGAATCTCCACTCTTCCTACTTGGGAGGGCTTTGCTCCTATTCCCGATGTTTCATCTTCAGCAATAGTCAACCCCCATAGTAGCGTTGTCCCTGCATCTCCTTCCTTTTCTTCCATTGATTCGTCGATGGAAGTGTTGGGAGGTCGCCAGGGTATTTTTTGTAATGTAGCCCCCTCTTCCTTGGGAGCTTTTTCGGTTCCCGAGAAGGGTGAGGTTTTTTCATCATTCTCTTCTCTTCCAGAGTCGGAGGCGTCCAAAATGGCGGCGATTTGGAAGATGCTTGGGCTAGGGGGTACCCCGTCACGGGGCCCATCTTTGTGTATTCCTCCACCAGTGGCGTCTCTTTCCCCCCTTGCACAGAGGGGAAGCCGTGACGTCACCACCACTTGTGACGTCACTCCCATCAATAACGTATCTCCCTGTCGCCTCCTCCGATCCGCCTCACTTAGCCGCGACGTGATCACTGCCGCCCAGTTCGCAACATCTCCCTTCCTTGTCTTCGGAGCCTTCTCTGGCACATCAGTCCGAGGTCATATGCCAGGCAGTGCTTCAGAGGCTGGACTCTGTATTGGATGTGAAGTTGGCTGCCTTATCAGTTGGGAGGACTGGTAGGAAATGCGTTGCTTCGTCCCTGCCTTCCGAGAAGAGTGCACATAAGAAGCTAGTGCTGTCTTCCTCTCCCTCTTCCCCCTCTACGTCTCGTCGGCGTATTAAGCGTTGGAAGGCTAAGGACTTTGCCCTTCCTTCACCATCGAGGGAGGAACAACGCGGACGTGTTCCTGAGAGTGCTGTGGTTTCGGGCAGTGTTAGTGATTTGTGTTCTGCAGGGGTTGCTTCGCCACCGAATCTCGAACGTGCAACCACCCCCCCTTCCGTCCTTGCACATCACGAGCTTGTTGCAACCTCCCCTGCCCGTGCACATGATGTTAGTGCTTCTTCTTCTCCAAGGCCTATTCGTCGCCGTAAAGATGTGAAGGCGCCTGTCAAGAGGTTGAAGGTAGTGAGCACGAAGGTGGTGCAGCCGGAGTGTTTGCCTGCCTCTAACTGGTGCTTCCAAGACTTCGACTATAAGGGGTTCTCCCTCAATCTCGAGTGCTCAATTTTCCCCCCCCATCTCATGTACGTACGGCCGACCACGGCCTAGTCCGTTCATGGACATCTGGAGTCACCTGTTGAGGTAAGTGATGTGCCTAGTGGTGCAGTGGGTCCGTCTCGGAGGCTGACGCTTGGACCCAGCCCAGATAGGTTAGTATGGGTTTGAGACTGTTTGGCTGCTAACCCTTCTGTGAATTTTGGTGAAGAAGGCGGGTTAGAAGAGCCTACACATCCTTCTCGTCGTTGGCTGCCGGTGCCAGAGCAGGAGGAGGGGGACACGCAGGAGTTTCTGTCTTCCTTTTCGGAAGTTGTTGATCTCATTCGTGGATTCAACAATTTGGAAAGTAGGACTCAGGCTCGGTCATCTTACACTCCTTCTTGCTTGGAAGCCTTGGTGGGAGCTACTCAGGACCCCAAATCATTTCTTCAGCTGCCGTTGTCGGGGGACGTTCAGTCGGTCTTGCAGAAGGTTAACGCCTCTGTTTCTGACTGGGACGGTTCACTTCGCTCTAGAGGCTCTACCAAACTACTACCCCCACCTCTCACAAAACATAGGAAGTATTATGCTACAAGCTCTGCGTTTTTGTTGTCATGCCACCTTAACCCAGACGTCATTCGCCTGAAGCCGGGTTTGACTTTGGAACAGGTGAGGTCAGTGGCTCCATCCTTGTCTCTGTAAGACGCCTTAGCTTTGGAATCTACGGCGGCCTCCATGTTGCAGACGGTTTCTTGGCTGGACCTCTGGTCTGTGGTGATTGCCAAGATAGCTTCTGACAGGTCCCCTGAAGGGTTGGTGAGTGCCGCCTCGCTTGCCAGTCTATTGCAGTCCGAGGGCAAGGTGTTTTCTTATTTGGCTCACCTCAGTGCCAATTTATGGGCTAATCTTCTGGTTAGGAGGGACGCAGCTTTGTCTAGGATGGAGAGGTCGCTCGACACCGAGTCTTTGCTGACTTTGAGGAACGGTGATCTGTTGGAGTTGCAATTCTTGTTTCCACGGACAGAACTCGAAAATGCGATAGACCGACGCCGGGCTGACACCAAGGACCGACTGGTGCACCAAGCCGTGTCTAAATCAGAGTCCCGCCCTCGGAGACGTCTGGCCCCTCCTCCTCCCCCGGTCCAGCAGCAGTCGAGGAGATCGTCGCCTGGCTGGCCATTGGGCCAAGTGGCAGAGTTACGGGGCGGAGAAGTGGGTGGTAGATGTCCTTCGGGTGGGGTACCTGTTGCCATTCGACTTCTCTCCTCCTCTGTCGGACAAGCCGCAGCTCAGGAAGACGTATCCCCCAGATTCTCTGAAGCTCTTGGCTCTTCGGGAGGAAGTGCAGAAAATGCTGGACAAGGATGCGATAGAGGAAGAAGTGCGTCCGTCGCCGGGGTTTTACAGTCACATCTTCTTGGTGCCCAAGGCGTCGGGAGGATGGAGGCCTGTGATCGACTTATCCACCTTGAATCGCTTCATCAGGAAGACACGGTTCAAGATGGAGACCCCATGCTCGGTGTTGGCAGCCGTGAGGGAAGGCGACTTCATGCTGTCCAATAGACTTGAAGGATGCATACTTCCAAATCCCTGTTCATCCCACGTCCAGGAAGTTCCTTCGCTTCTCTCTGGAGGACAAGATCTTCGAGTTCAATGTCTTGTGCTTCGGGCTGACGACAGCCCCTCAAGTGTTCACAAGGTTCTTCTCTCTCGTGTCAAGTTGGGCCCATGCTCAGGGGATCCGTTTGCTGAGGTACCTCGACGATTGGTTGGTCTTGGCAGTTTCCAGGGAGAAGCTGCTGCAAGACAGGGATCGTCTTCTTCGGTTCTGTCTGGACCTGGGCATATTAGTCAACCAGGAAAAGTCGAACCTCGTATCCAGTCAAAGGATTCTTTCTCTACCTGGGCATGGTCATCGATACGACAGTGGCAAGAGTTTTCCCGTCAGATCAGAGATTGGAGAAGTTGCGGGCTGTGGTGCGCAACTTCCTGTCAAAGTCGCATCACTCGGCTCATCAGTGGCAGGTTCTTCTGGGCGTGCTATCTTCCCTGGAGAAGCTGGTCCCTCATGGGCGTCTTCATCTTCGGTCTCTGCAATGGAGACTGGGGGAATTCTGGTCTCCAGCGGGGGACTCTCCCCTGTTTATGGTCCCACTGTCTTTGGAAGTGAGAGAAGACCCTCGTTGGTGGTTGGACGACCAGAATCTATTGAAGGGCGTCCCTCTGTGTTCTCTTCCTCCGGACTTCCTTCTGTTTTCGGACACCTCCCTTGCAGGTTGGGGCGCGCACTTAGAGGGCCTCATCGCTTCAGGCGTTTGGGGTTTGGAGGACAAGCAGCAGCATATCAATGTCTTGGAGTTGAAGGTGGCTTTCCTGGGTCTGAAGGAAATTTGGGGGATGGTAGAGGGTCACTCTGTCGTTCTCATGTTGGACAACACCACAGTGGTAGCCTACGTGAACAAACAGGGAGGCCTAGTTTCTCAGCAACTTCATGCCTTGACCGTCAAGCTTCACCAGTGGGCAATCAGCAATTCGGTAGAGCTCTCAGCCAGGTATATCCCAGGGAAACGGAACGTGGTCGCGGACAAACTCAGTCGCCGGGATCAGATCCTAGGCACAGAGTGGTCCCTTCATCAAGTGGTGGCAGACAAGCTTTTCCGGATTTAGGGGAGACCCATGCTTGACCTTTTCGCGACAGGCTACAACAGGAAGCTGGTGTTCTGTTCAGTGGTCCAAGATCCCTTAGCATTGGCAGAAGACGCATTCCAGCATCCCTGGGACAACCTGGAGGTGTATGCCTTCCCTCCGTTTTGTTTGATCCGTCAGGTTCTGAACAGGCTGATGAGTTCACAGGGTCTCAGGATGACTTTGGTAGCCCCTCTGTGGCCTCAGGCGGAATGGTTTCCAGATCTGCTGTCGTTGTTGTCGGAGATTCCGAGGGAGATTCCCCCTTGGCGGCATCTCCTGTGTCAGCCCCATGCAGAAAGGTTCCACCAGTCAGTAGAATCCCTGTCTCTTCACGGTTGGAGGCTATCAACTATCTCCTCCAAGAGAGAGGCTTTTCTCAGAAATCAGCTGGGCACATGTCCAGCAGTCTTAGGAAGTCAACCTCCGCAGTTTACCAAGGCAAATGGGCGATCTACTACTGTGATTGGTGTCGTAAACAGGGTTTTTCTCCACTCGCGACCTTTATTCAGCGAATAGCAAACTTTTTAACCTTCCTCAGAGACGAGAAACGTTTGTCCGTGTCTGCTATTAGAGGCTACAGGGCGGCACTGAGTTTGGTGTTACGCCTGAAGGGTATCGACATCTCTTCCTGGGAACTTTCCCTGCTAGTTAAGGGGTTTGAGCAGTCGAGTTCTCCTAGAGAGCTCAAGCCTCCAACGTGGGATGTTTTCTTGGTGGTTAATAACTTAACTAAGAGTCCATATGAGCCCTTACGTCGCTCATCTGACAGGAACCTGACACTCAAGACAGTTTTCCTTTTGGCTTTGGCATCCTCCAAAAGGGTAGGAGAGCTCCACGGTCTGAGTTATGAGGTGAAGCACACCAGGGGTTGGAAGTCAGTGTCCTTCGAATTTGTTCCGGAAATCGTGGCCAAGACCCAAAATCCCTCAGTGCATGTTGACAGGTTCGCTTCGTTTTCCATTCCATCACTGACTGACTTTGTGGGTGGTGATGCTCAAGAGCTTTTATTGTGCCCTGCCTGGGCCCTGCATTGCTATCTTAAAAGGACTCGGCACCTTAGACCAGGCTGCCGCAGACTTTTTGTTAGTACAGGCCATACAAAGAAAGAGGTGTCTAAGGATACTATCTCTTTTTGGAAACGGAAAGCCATCAGACAGGCATACTTGACTCAATGATTCCATCACCACGTCTGTGCAGGGTAGAGCACATGACGTTAGGGGTATTGGTCCCTCTCTGGCTTTCGAAAAGAACTTGGCTGTACATAGAGTGCTAAGCGCTGGTACTTGGTTACGCCAGTCCACGTTCACCTCCTTCTATCTTAAGGATGTTGCCCACAGATCTATGGACACGTTTTCCCTGGGTCCTGTGGTGGCTGCCCAACAGGTTGTGTAACTCATATTTGCCCTTAACGGGGCACCTTTGTATCTTACCTAAGATGATTGTGTGGATGAGAGAATGAGTGAGTTGGCTGGTCTCCTTCTTTCTCTTGTACCTTTTCTTCTTCCTTTGGGCGGTTTAAGGAATTTACAAGTCATTTGCTGGACTGGTCTGATACAGGTGAGTGAGGTAGTCATACTGGTAGTGTGGTCGTGCAATATACAATACATATCTTACCCATTATTTAGTAGCATAGGCTCCGCTCCTGGGCAAGGAGGAGTCGGGAGTACTACAAACCCTAGTGCCTTGGTTTGTTATTGGGCAGTCAAAGTTTCTCTTTGGTTCCCTATACAATGGTTATCCCATATATCATTGTACGTCACTCAGGTTCTGAGTGGTTAGATATTAGTGTATCTAGCTTCTCAACGGGCTTCAGTCCCTCTCCAAGAACTATTTCTTTTGAGAGCTGGGCTGGTGGGTAGGCCCCCAGCCGGTCTAGGATGTCTTATACCTCCCTCCAAGTATGATTCTATCCTATTGTTAAGACCGAGGTTTTGTTTGCGTATGAACAAATCAGAAATTTTCTAAGACAATTTGTATTTTTCATAGCTACAAACCTGAGGTCTTAACGTTATACTGCCCGCCTCTAGCCGCCCCTCTTTTTGTTAACTCATCCTGAGTTGGGAAAGACTGGTGTAGATGATCGGCGTTTGACCACTCTTCACCCGATCTACGCATGCGTTGCCAGATACCACAAGATTCCTTGCTTTCATCTACTTTTTAACCGGATCCAGCTAGGCGCTAGAAATTATCCTATTGTTAAGACCTCAGGTTTTTAGCTATGAAAAATACAAATTGTCTTAGAAAATTTGTCATTTTACAGGCAAAAGGTTGGAGCAACCTGACTTGCTAATGAATTGCAATTTTACTTTGGCCTAAATTTCAGGGCAATAAGCTACTACTCTAGTATTGATTTACTGTGAAAAACAATGTTTTATTAATAAATACACATACACTCTAGTTTGTGGGGAATATGGTGAAGGAAAATCCCAAATAACTTTTAAACTTAAATGAACTGGTATTTAGTGTCTAGTCCCTTGACCATTATGTTTTAATTTGTCATTTGAGCAAAAATCCCTCAAGAAAGCTCTATGCTAGTCAAGAAAGAGGACTTATTTGTGTAATTAAATCACTTTATAATAATCTAATAAAAGTTCAAACATAAGCAAATATACCAGTATTTCAGGAAAAAACCAGTAAAAGTTCAGGTAAGTCCACCTTTCTTAGAGACTATGAAAGCTCCTGTTATTGAGATTTTCCAAATGAGGGCCTGTAACTAGGATCATGATTTCCCTTCTCAAGACTGTTTTGAACATGCCAACTTGAGGGTTTAAGGAAGTTGCTTGAATTGGGACGTAACAAATTAGGTACATTTAACCAAGAATTGGAAAATTCAATAAGGGTTGTTCAATCTATGTACATGTATGTTGTCTCAGGGAAAAGTTTAATTCCCAACAATGAATCTGGTTTGGAATACAAAAAAAAAAAGTATTTGTTTGCTGTAAAATATAGTCTGGGATTGGATACTAAATACCAGATTGTGGGATACTGGTTTTAACATCTGGGTAGTGGTTTTAGCACTTTTATGAAATTATGTACTTTGTGCATGGTCATGTAATTTTCCCATATATCAAATCATCTTTTGCAATAGAAAAGGATAACCTTGAAAGGCTTCACAGTATTCATGATGCTTCTATCACAAATTAGGTGTTAAGCTGACATTTTCACTGAACTCAGCTACTATTATTAATTTCTGCTCATGTGCCTGGTTAAGGATGAAGATTCATTTTCTAAACAGCATTGATCCATGAATCCCTGTAATTACTCAAAGCTGTTCTTCACTATGTTTTTCTATGACTTTAACATGCTGAGTGCCAATGCAGGGAGTTTTCCAATCATTCTCCAACATCTGTGAGCCTTTCGACCAGTAATTCACCAATATCTGTAATCCATCGCTATCCATGCTGGTACTATATTTCAACCTATTACCGACAGAAGCTGTCAAAGTAGTTGTGGCTGAATGTGGTGGGGAAGGTTCAAGTTCAAAGGCTTTTTTTCATTAACTACCTTGCATTAAGGTTTGCATTCATACACAACATTTATGATTGATTCCTTTTTTGTTGTCTACCTGCTATGAGTTTATAGTTACTTTAATTAATGAATGTGATACTGCTGTATTCTAACAATTTTCTTTGTTTCATTCCAAGACTTATGCATAAATATGTGAGCCTTCTCCTTTATTTTTAATGATGCACTACAGCCATTACCAGAAGTCTTTTATTTATATATAGTAGATAAAAACCAAGATTCACTATTAATTGTCTTCCAGTCATTGATTTATTATGTATCCTTTCCACTAAAGCAGGTATCAATGTGACTTAATAAGTCTAAAAATACTTTGGTTCTTTATAGCATGATTCAGAGAACCCTTCTTGGGACAAACACCATTTCAGCATTTTCATATATTAATATTCACTGTGTCTGTCAAGCAAAGCTGCTGATATGATTCTCATAGAGTTATGTTGCATGGTCTAGGTGGAAGTGCTAAATCTACGGTGTATGGATATGGATGTCTCTATTAAGGGCCCCAGCCTGACAACTAACAAGAGTCTCCGAATTTTGGTGTTCCATAAGATTTTACTTTTCTACTACCATCTGAAAAATATTACAATCACCCCCACACTCACAGTAAAGTTTTGGAACTCAAAAACCTCATTTGAAAATTCAATTTGAATATGGAACTTTCTGAAATTATTTTTTAATCTGTGAGAAGATGAGTGACTTTTTAGAATGATTCATCTTATGTGTCACCATCACTAAAATTTCATCTTATGTGTCACCATCACTAAAATTACTGATGGCCACCAGGTGCTATCTGAATTACCCAAATTTAGATTGATCCACTTTTTCCAAATACTAATGGTAAAGAGATTACCAGTTCGTGCTTCATTTCCGAATTGCTCATGAACTAGATGAGGCCAGTTGAAAATTTTGTTAGTAGATCTCTGCTGCATAGATTGTCTTTACTGGTTACTGAATATTTCTATAATCTCAAGTAAATGATGGTTTGTTCTTTGTATGAATTCTATAGGAAAATTTTGGAAATATCATTCAGTGATAGATACTTGGACTTGAACTACTTACCAGTACTCTCTTTTCCCCATAACCCAACATGGAATGACTCATAGCTGAAGCATCAATAATAGGTATGTAAAATTTTCCATAATTTACTGTACCATAGTATGTACTGGAGGAAACATCTACAGGCAGTCCCCGGGTTATGACGGTCTCGGCTTACGACGTTCCGAGGTTACGACGCTTTTCAATTATATTCATCAGAAATTATTTCCAGGGTTATGACGCATGTTCCAGAGTTACGATGCCTACAAATGCTGATCTGGCAGATGAAACATGACACCAAAAATGCAAATTAATCAATATTTAAAGGTTTTTTTGATGAAAAATGACAATAAGAATGCAGTTTACATAGTTTTGAATGCACCTAAAGCATTAAAAGTAAGGTTTTCTTAGGGTTTTTGATAATGTTCCGGCTTACGACGGTTTTCGGCTTACAACGCATCTCAAGAATGAAACCCCCGTCGTAACCCGGGGACTGCCTGTATTTGCTCAAAACAGCCAAACCTATGAATTGTGTCTGCCTTTAGTGAAGATTCCTATAGAATATACTTTGTTTTTCTCAGCTCAGATTTGCATAATTTCTTGATGAATTTATGAAAACAAATCCCTTCAGCTCCAGCTGTACTGCTTTCTGCCTTTTGTTTTTCATCAGTTCCCTTTGGTCTCTTCTTACTTAGCTGCCTAATTTCAACTTTACCTTGTTCCATTCTTAATCCTCATTTAAAACAACTCCTTTAGGTGAGCCATGCAAGTCTAGCAGGGTAACTCTGTGATCTCTATAGTTACATTATGATATACAACAATACATTGATAGCATTGTGCATCGCATTTTTGCATTAATTTTATTTTGACTTAGAAAATGGGAGAAAATATAATCCATGAACTTTAAAACACTGGCGTGTTAAAAATTTTAAAGGAATGAAAGAATAATTCTTTAAATACATTACAAGAAAGTGAATGAACATAATGTTCATATGTTACTTCAGTTGCTCCTTACTTCAACCCACTTTAACACTGTAAGTACGTATTAAGAGAGAACATATTTATAACACATTACTATAGTACGTGTACAGAAAGGGATTTGCTTTTTATAAGGGGAATTTTTCACACAATGGAATTAATATAGTACTCATAATACTGACTTGATTCCTGGTAAATTAAACATAAATCTTCAGAAGCAGTGTCAGGATTTTCTAAACTTCACCTTCGGATGGAACATCACCTTCGGATGGAATAGCAATCTCGCAAGCATACATTCTCCTGTGCAAACAAGGAATTCCATGATACTCAGATTTTTTGGTAACCAGACAGGTGGGTGTGTCATCCACTACAGTAATGTTATCTGTCCTCCAGCCTTCTTCATTGATTTCTTCCCCAGAAGTTACCCATTTCCAAGGTTCACCTGCACTATGAGTCTTTCCACCAATGTACACTTCAGCATTTCCTATGACCATGGAAAGACAAGAAGACAAAAATGCAATCTAGTAAATGATGGCAAATAAGAAAGGATGCAAATAATAAAAGTTTTTGCTGAAAATCATAAGGAAAAATGCATGGGTATGAATTGTTGAACCTATGTACGTACTATAATGAAAATTATGGAGAAATATGTACATTAAAAATTCATTAGACCACTTCTATCAATGCAAATGACTATTTTAGCAAACAGTTAATAAATATCAATGCAAATACCAAATACTACAGCAATAATAGGGCATATTCATGCACTCTGCAAATCTAATAACTTGGGCAATAAATATCTCCCAGCTAATAATAATTCTGCTAATTGCTAAAATGTATAAGAGTCAAGCAAGAAATATGAAGATACAAACAATAGTTTCTTTCATAAATATCTCATGCTCTAGACTGCGAGAAACTTACGTTTATGGAAAAATCATGATCTTATGTTTAAATGCTAAACACCCCAGATTTCGTTCTGCGTCTGTTCTTAGCACATACACTATGATGCTTAAAATGAAGCCACTTTTTTTTTTCAGTATCTTATGGCAAATTGAATGACATCAAAACCAAGAGAAGATTTTAATAATTTGCTAATGTAGACTGAAATCCTTTTGTGGAAAAAGGCTTTAAAATTATAAAACTCTTCCCTATTGTGGGCAGTATAACACTTTGCCCTCTTCCCAATGGAAATAACTTCCATTAAGTTTATTACCAGATTTCTTTGTAAACTATGGAAAGTGCCTTGCAAAATTGTCAGCCATTATCTGGGGGTTAGTAACCTTTTCAGCACTCACTATCATTACAGTAGTTTACTAGGATGAACGTACCAGCTACTTTTTCATAATATTATTCCAGACCAAGTAGAGTTGTAACATTTTCTGATGACATCAATATGGTTCAACATTCTTTTATGTGACCTTTTATATTTTAGTATGAACTATGGTCTTACAGTGTTGCACTCCACCTGGTAGTGATCACTGCAACCTGGTAGTGATCACAACTGTCTTATACATAAATGGAACTTTTTTTTTTTCTTATAGTATAGGTACTATAATGTTCATCTGGCTTTTTCACTATTACAGTATTCTGCTTAAGTAACCACTAGGCTATGTTGATTAAGTACAAGAAGAAATTCATCACATGTATATCTGTTATCCATCACTTCCCAATGAAGTCCCTGTCTAGATGCAGAAGTCAATACATTACCCTGTATTTAATAGACTAATAAGGATTTTCAAAAATTGAGCAGAGGTGGTTGCCTTTTTGGTTACTTATATGTCTCCACAGAGAGGACTTTTCAACACTGTGTTAATATGCCCATACATTTGGCAGTGGAAACGTGGTCTAAATGGAACATGGAACTTATCTCAAGCTTGTGCATAGCAGCTGATATTATTCCAAAGAGGTTCAGGGGGTAAAGGCATTATCAGTAGAGGTAAAGGGCATGAATTTATTTATCTTTTTCATTACCCTCTTTATTTATGTGAATACATTTGATTTTATTTCTGTTCTTAAACTTGTAATATTTGGACAGAGATTTTCTTTTTTAATTCATTTGCAGTACCTTGTGTGAGATTTAAATGACAGTAATATGAAAAATTATATAACAAATTTAAGGGGTAGAGTCATGTACTGTATTTGCCATGAGATACTGATCCATAAGTACCAGGTAGAACGTCTGTGTTTTTTACAGTTTTTTTCTTAAAATAACTTCCTACTGACCAAGAGTCTCAATGGCTTTGATTAGTAAGGAGACAATGGGCCATTGTTAACAACAAAGAGCCATTTCTGTCTTAAGCTCAGTCATCCTTGTCCATGTCTGCTATAAGGGGATGGCACTAACATAATTAAAACAGCATAAGTATAGACCCAATTTGCTTGACAGAACTTAAAACATTACAAGAATGCTAATACAGTACTATATCTGCATCTTCACTGTACTGGCTAGCAGATCAGATAGAACACCGATATATAATCCTACCCTGAGACCAAATGGGATCCAAATGCTGATTCTAAAGAATAGTTTCACCATGATATATCAGTATGTTTACAGTAGTTAACATAGTTAACTATCAATGGTTGACAATTTCACCACAGCTCCCCCTATCAGCTTACAATATGAACCGCAATCTTAGCTAATACCCTTTCCTACCTACAAGCCAGGAAAATATTTATGACTGGAAAAATTGCACTATTTAATCCAAAAGCATAGCTAACATGGAGGACCCTGACTCTGAATTCTATGAGCTCATAAATTGAGGGGTACACCCCTGCAGCATCATTATCATTAAGAAAGACCCAAAGCTCTTCTCCCCTGAAGTATTATTATAACTGTTCACTACAAAGTAAAATGTTATGTACTTACTTCCATGAAGCATTTTCTCTGTGAGTTTGGAAAATTCTTCTAGGTTTGAAGGTTCAGCAAGGAACCCTCCCATGACGGTGCAGGCAACCTTAGCAACCTCGAAGGTTCTCTTCACTTTTGTTTCAAAGAAGATGC
>NC_061109.1:47088006-47093006 GCF_015104395.2 Macrobrachium nipponense
ACGAATGGCAGACCAGGAAACATTCCCGGATGTGGGTTTCGCCTCGGGAGTGAGAGCAAAGGCTTATTAACCCTTGGGGATGTCTGGAAGCATCTCAGAAGAGACCTTCACTATGAGAATTGGTGAAATGGCTTCCTAGGCAAGGGATCCCTTGAGAAGGTTCTTTAACGCCCCTCCTCCAAGGACACCTTCCCAGAGGGAGGCAGAACAGCACACAGAGACCTCCCTATGGAGCATTCTTCCAAGGAGGACGGCAGGGCTCCTGCATAAACCGGGAAGTATTCCTTGATGACGGCCTCAGAACGGGAGTACTCCTACCAGGCTCGGAAACACATTTGGAAGTGGATGTCACCAAGGGGGTGGGGGTCAAGGCTCTCTACGGAAAGCATCTCTGTATGAAGATCTCCGGTACCTTCCCTGCAATTCCTTTTCAAATGGAGTCAAGACACCTGTGCCCAAAAAGCCCTTTCCATGAAGTTGGCAACGGTCCTACCAGGCAGAAAAGCATATCCAAAGGGGTATACACCTCTTGTAGGTGTCCAAGGGGTTCCCTGGGAAAGGCAACCTAGGAAGAGGTCTTCCCATCTGGATGGTGGGCACCCTTGGGCTACCCATGGAAGGTAACCAGGTAGGAGAGTCTTCCTCTTGGTAAGGTATCCAGGCTCTCTTGGGGAAGGCAGATCAAACGTAGGGTCAACTGGTGAGGCAGGGCTATTAGGATTTAATGGTAAGACTGCCCAAAAAGCAAGGCCTCTGGCTGGACAGAGGCCCCAGGATTTCCCTAGGAAAGGCTGTCCAAAACAAGGTCATTTTCAGTGCTACATATAAGAACTTTCACGATGTTAAAAGATGTTGTGGCAATACTGGCCGATCTGCTTAACAGAAATTTGGATTTCGATCACAATACATCATTATCATTATCAATATCATGCATCGTTGCAGGATCAATGAACATAGTCAAAGATCATTTCTAGAATGTTCACTGAATTTTCTTTCCCTTTGAGTGTCTTCCTAGGAACAATCATGTAACTGACAAAGAAACAAATACACTAGATATAACAGCCACATCCAAGAAGATAATTTTGCTTTTAATGAAAATGTTATATATAGTTTTTGTATGCCTACATATCAACCTAACCGAAATATGTCCACAAATTATTCAGATATACATAAAACATACTGATTATTTGGTTCAAAACTTATTGCTTTTTACTCGCGAGGAAAAAGTTAAGTATATTTAAAGTTTAAGCAGACCACTGAGCTGATTAACAGCTCTCCTACGGATGGCCCGAAGGATTAGATTTTTATTTACCTTACAAGGAATCAATTGGTTTCTTAGCAACGGAACCTACAGCTTATTGTGGGATCCGAACTACCTTATTATCAAGAAATAAACTTCTAATAACCAGAAATGCATTCCTCTGAATCCGCACTGGCTGCAGCTGGGAGCGAACTCGGATACCAGATCGGTAGGCGACTATGTAACCGACTCGTCCAGCTAGGAACTTTCGTGCGCAAGCAGCTGAACTTAGGAACAAACATTTCGGTAAGCGAACAAATTTTTGTATAGATACATATAACTTACTTAATCACATTCTCATGTGCGCAAAAAGAATGTACATAGTATTTCGACCAATGCCAATGAAGAGTTAATATCTAATTCAATTCGTTACGATTGACTGAAAACATGCTCATCCGAGCGCTCACTAATGATGAAATCTGCAATACCAAGACGTGATCCTATCCAGTAAAAATGAACCCAAAATTAGATAAGAGAACGATCTAATTAAGCCAGATTAATATACATATAAATATGCATTCTTATTTACATTCTCCGTACAAAATTAATCAATTCATGCCAATTTAAGGAAAAAACAAATACAATTATTTATTGTCAAGTGTCTGAATGATCACAAAAGAATTCTTCTCTACGACCATTTAAAGATTTACAAGTTACGAAAATTACACAGAAATAAAATGATGTACGGAAAGCAAACCTACTCTTGTTTTTAATGTTTAAACAGCATTATAAATGGAAGTCACACCCAAGACCTTGACCAATCACAAACTAGGACGCTTTAAACACATGACCTTTGCTTCAGTTGTACGTAGTACATGATATTATTATGTATACAGTTATGCATGCGTCAAACTAGTTTTGTGATATATATATATATATATATATATATATATATATATATATATATATATATATATATATATATATATATATACATGAACACATGTATTAATACACAGCCTAGTTTAACACGTTTGTAACTGTATACATTATATGGGGTGTGCACGTGTCTGTATGTGTTGTTACGTAAGCAAACAAGCAAGCCATATAAGTCACAAGGAAACCAAAGTAAACAGAATCCCAGAAGAGACCCGCCCAAGGCTAAGAAAGACAGCACTGGCAGCAAACAACGCTTGTAACAGAGAGGGCATTGACAAAAATCAGGGCTCCAAGCGCCAAGACAAGGAAACCACTCTCTTCGATATCCATACAAGAGTGTCTGGGACATTGGATGACGGGGACGGGGAGAAGGGGTATGGTGTTCTGGTCTGTTCAGCGTCTAATCGTACGGGTGGTGTGATGTGGAAGGATGCTACGAACATAGCAGTTTCTTTGATTCACGGTATTTGTTTATTCCCCAGTTTTCTTTGAAAATGTCTTACTATTTTATTTACTGATTAATGAGCAGAGAGAGGGGTTGGATCTTAGAGAGAGAGAGAGAGAGAGAGAGAGAGAGAGAGAGAGAGAGAGAGAGAGAGAGAGAGAGAGAGAGAGAGAGAGAGAAACTGCAGGCTCCTTAAAGGAATAACTTTCAATTTTGCTATGAAACTAACTTAGTCTAAGAAAGAAAAAATAAACCTAAAATGATTCATTTAAATTCACCGCTATATGGAAAGGTATTTTTATTGTAATTCATATATCTTGCAACTGCTCGTCTTTCCTTCAATAACACTATGTGCTGAATGATCAAACAAGATGAAAAGATTCACAATGCTAACACTGCAGTTCTCTTGTAAAACGTCATCCAATTTTCCCATCGCTCCAAAACTTCCAGCATCATATGAAGCCTAAAAAGTTCTCTTCATTGGAAAAGTTACCTCATATTTGAGATAGCTGCCATAAAAAATATTTTTTTACAAAGAAGTCTTCAATGAAGCACAGATGAAAAATGCACTTGGGGAAAAAACACACCTAAAAAGCGGGTCGAAAATTAATAATAAAAACGCATAAGAACTCACATATATGCATGGATCATCCACTGACGTTACATAACACAAGCACATGCCAAATAATGTCTTACAGAATACGTATATATATATATATATATATATATATATGATGTGGGCACCTCGTAACACAATTCACAATTTATGAAAAAGTCCCTTCAAAGGAATAATGAAGTACGAAATATCGACTTACAATGAGATCTATTTCTATACACAATAGACAGGCGTTCAATTTACTAGATTCGTGACTCGGAGACCTATGAATGAATCCTCTCAAATGCGTTGCACTTCTTCATCCACGAACACCGGAGATGAAAAGATCACCGCCTTCGACGTTGGCAACTGGGTGCCTCACTGCCTTGTGACGTTGTGGCTTGCGGGGCAGGCAACGCAAGGAGCTGAAGAGAGAGGGCCAGACCCGGCCAGTTATAGGCACTGGTCAAACGGCACTGCTTCAAGATAACATAGGTTACCAACGTACGCATTTTCATCTCTTATTTTTTATGTATAAAGCAAAACCGCATATGTATATAAGATGTGGTCTTTCTTGAATAATATATAGGTAGTTCTCTATTATTCTATATTTCTGAAACAAAATGAAATACCGTATTTTTCCCGTTGATAAAAACAAAATAAGTGTTTAAAAACTCGAGTATAATTTTAACATTCAGACTCCTCATGGACTAAAGGATAATCAAGAACTTTTCCCGTAGCAACATTTCATTTGCATGAACTTAACACGTAGAATCTTTTCCTTCTATCTCGCATAAGCTCATAGCGTTTCAAATAGTATCAAGGTCCTTCTCTGTTAGTATCTTTGACGCTTGCAACCAAGCACGCTCTTGGCCTTCTTATCCTATTTTTACGGGTTAACTTCCACTTTCAGCAACCAAATCAATCACTTTAATCCTTAAATGCAGTGTGGAAATCGCACCGTTTCGGCTTAAGAATTCAATATTTTACATCTTCCGACTGACTGCTTAAAAATGAAACATATTTCTAAATGTTATTGAGATCAAAAACATTAAATAAAACGTATCCCGCTCCCCCCAAAAAATTAAAATAAGAAAAGCAACAAGAGAAGACATAATTCTGTACGGAAATCTAATAAAATTTGATGTTATGCCTTACATTGAAAAGAAAATTCTATGACATGCCATGCATTTTTTAACCCTTGTCATCCTTTTTACTCACACTAAGTTTCTGCTGCATTTTTTCCTTTCCAACTTTCCTTACCACACATAATTATGTTTTACACAAGATTAATTTCAACGACTTCCACGATTCATCTTTAATCCTAACAAGGAAAGGCCTCGTGATCTTAACACATAAAACACAAGTATTGCCAACTTAACAAATTTTCTTTAGCACAGCTTTTCAGAAGTGCGTCCTGCCTTCATGACGAGGCGCTTCCAACATTCTAAAAACCATCCTGACTTTTTCACAAATCTTCTTCGGTCTCTCATATCACACACACTAACAACTATTCACCCACTAGCCTTTCTGCATTAAATCAATTTTCCCTCTTACGAACATTATACAAATTTATTATTTTAATAAAAGAAGAATATTTCCAAGCCCTTACAGTACCTATCTCTGCAGCCACCCTTTGCCATCTGCAATCTGTAAAGCATGATCTGCAAAACTCTCGCACATTCCACTCAGACCCTCCTCTCCGTCCAAAAAACCCGTATCCGGATTCTCAATCTTTCCAGTCTGTCGTCATTTTTTTCTGTCAGCACATCGAACTACTA
>NC_061109.1:47098006-47100506 GCF_015104395.2 Macrobrachium nipponense
AGGTCAAAGACCAAATGCTGCGACCTATGAAGTCTTTCAACACACAAAGGGAAACTGACAGTAAAAAGGCTGGAAATGTGTAACAGTAAGAAAACCTTTCAGTTGCAACATGCAACAACTTTTAGGAGAATGTGGACAGTAAGACGAAAGAAAGAGAATATGAACAGAAGTACAGCAAAAGAAATGAAAGGGGTTGCAGCTAGGGACACAAGGAATGCACTAAGGACCTTAAGCAATGCCTACAGTGTACCGCGTGAGTTGCACTGATGGCACTACCCCGTTACTATAGGATATCCCCTCTAAAGAAAAAGCCTTCATCTTGCTCTCTCTACCTGTGTGTGTGTGTGTGTGTGTATGCTTATGTGTGTTTGCGGATGCGTTTGATACTGTAAACAATCTCCTTATACTTTTTCATGAAAGGGTAATCATCAATTCCCGTTACTTTACCGCAAGAGCATGTTTAGTGTGTAGGTAACCCCGCCACGGGGTGATTATGCTCATTTCGCAGCCAAGCCTTCGGCATAGAAAGCTTCCTCCTCTTGGTCGGTGATGAGGTCCAAGTTCGCTTTCTTTTGGTTGCAATTATCTGAGGCTACGACGATCTCTCCCCCATTGGTAATTACACACAAACATAAGCATCGCTAAATTGCATATCATATATATATATATATATATATATATATATATATATATATATATATATTATTTATTACTTATATAATTGGTTGTAATTACCTACCTAGGGTTAGAACGACCTTTCCGCCATTTGATAATTACACACAAACACACGCATACATAAATATATATATATATATGTGTGTGTGTGTGTGTGTGTGTGTGTGCGTTTGCGTGTCTCTCTGTTACATTCACTTGTAAATTACTGAATAGAAAAAAAATCGTATGCAGAAAGGTTCCCCATTATCAGTAACTTTCTATAGCAACATAAACGTACGGTTCATTAGCAGCACGTCTATCCCTGCACACCCTGAACCATTCATCTCCGTCCTCCCAGAAACAAACTCCTAACGCTTAGTTTTCTGGAGACATATTTAGGGCCAATGTTATATACTTTACATTTCCCACTCTCGTTGAATCAGCTTTATCGATACACAGGTATGAGCAAAACGGCGAAATGATCTTCATCTTCGATTGATTGATTTGTTAATTCTTACTGGCGTCGCAACGACGAGGTTATTGACGCCGCCTTCATCTTCGAAAAGTCGAGTTATCAAAATACGTAATTCTGCATAATACGAAAATGATTCGATGAAACCTCTCGGCAGACGACATTCGAGTGTCCTCACAATACCAAGCCACAGAAAAACCGCAATGAAAATTTCTAAGTTGACCATAACGTATTCAGACGACCCAAGGCCAGAATAATTTGAAACGTGGCTGATAGAGGGATCTCACAGGACTGACCAGCTGACTAACTGACGTCACAACGAGAAAGGTCTTTGAGGCTGGAAAGCCTTGATTAAAAGATATAATACACACACACACACACACACACACACACACACACACACACACATATATATATATATATATATATATATATATATATATATATATATATATTTTTACTATATACACATATGTTTATCATAAAACATATAAAGTAACATGAATTGTTCGTGGTCTTGAAAAATAATTTAGTGTCCGATTGTGGTTTTAAGAAACACCACAATCGGATTCATTAATAGTCAATAAAGAGAACAAAGCGGCTCCTATAACAAAAACTTACACAGCTTTGGAACTAACATAGCATAATATACACAAATCGTCACTCGGGAGAGGGTAAAATGGCATTGTCTTGCTTTTCGTTGGGGGGGGGGTGTAAAATCACGTGTGTGTGTGTATATATATATATATATAATATATATATATATATATATATATATATATAATATATATATATATATATATATATATATATATATATATATATAATATAATAGAAGGAGCCCATAAAAACCGGCAAAATATAGAAAGTAAGTACTATATTTCGGAGACTGCTGTCTCTTAGGTAGGAAGAGAGACAGCAGTCTCTGAAAGATAGTGTACTTACTTTCTATATTTTGCCGTTTTCACGGACTACTTTTATGAGATGGAATTCTGTTGTAACAGAACATTTCTCCAGGTATATATATATATATATATATATATATTATATATATATATATATATATATATATATATATGTGTGTGTGTGTGTGTGTGTGTGTGTGTGTGTGTGTGTGTATACACGTTACATATATTACATTCCAGTCTAAGGAACCTGAATTTTAATTTAAATTACACGATTTAAATTCATTATGTTATAGATATAAGTGAAGAAACTTTTGTACACGTATATACACACATGTACTCATACAACACTCAGACACATTTAAACACGAGCATTCTAAATGCACAAGCAACAAATGTTTACCCATTCATAAACAAAAGGAGACTACCAACATCGGTCACATGAAACATTCGCCAACGAGACGGGACC
>NC_061109.1:47105506-47120506 GCF_015104395.2 Macrobrachium nipponense
GTATTTATCCTTTCTTTATCCCTTGGTTGTATGCTGGAAGTAGAAGGAATACTATTTTTTTGACTATTAGTATTGGTTCTATTGTTCTAACTAATAGTATTGGTAAATAGATGATATTAACATTAAACAAGTTTTATAAGTGGAGAGGCAGTCTGACACTAACCTGATTAATAATTCAGTCACTGTTTAAAGACGGAAAGCATACTACACTCCAGATGAATACATTACGATAATTTTATAACGAATTGGAGTGCTTTTTTTTTTATATAGAACGTCTTGTTTTGAAAATGTTACCATAATCAAACGACCTTTCTTTCCAAGAATATCTTCCAATCTTTCCTCAAATTTTCAGCCTTTTTCTTCTTAATAGCTAATTCAACGTTATTTCCCTGGATGAATAAACGGTACAAGTTCGACTTTACAAGCGTTTTAAAAAGAAAGAAAGAAAGAAAAAAACCTGGACTTCTCGAGAGCCAAGTTTGCCGATTCTCGTGAAAGGAAAAAAAAAAAAGAAAAAAAATCAGACGACGAAAGGCCCTCCCAAAGTTTTAACTCAACCTCATAACTTCCCTCCACTTTGATCGCGAATAATATTCGCCCAGAACTTATAAATTTTTTTTCTCTTATCGTACTGACCGCGCATAAAGAGAGGCCGTTTTTCAAAAGACCCGCTCGCAAAGTGGTCTTTCGCAGGACCAGTTTCCTCGCTTCCCTGGCGCAAGCAGGAATTTAATCTTGCTTTTATCATGTTTTCGTACGTCAATCTGGGCGATATCGGTGTAAAGGATTAAAGCCATTTCGTGTGACTCAAGTTCAGGCTTTTCGTTTTGAGCAAAAGGCTTCTAAAGTGCTGGAAGAGAGAGAGAGAGAGAGAGAGAGAGAGAGAGAGAGAGATACAAATGAAGCGTAAAATATTTTTCCCAACTACGGTAAAATATGGAAGCCAATCATTTTCTTTGTATCCCTCATTTGTATCCCAGATCTGGATGGTAACGTTGTTGTTATTCCAGAGTAGTCCACAGTAACTTCAACATAAAACACTTCATAGTTTTATTATGAGTCGTGAATTGAATAATGTTAAATTTTTGAATGTTGGTATCTCTAAAAGACAAACAGATACCACACGTCATAATAGTTGTCTAAGGATTGGATAACACCAAAATCTATAAAGGAAAACATAAACACGCGAACAAACGTCCTTAATAAACAAAAGGTGAAGACATTCCTTGGAAAATGAGAATGGCAGCGTTGCCATGAAGCGACGAGTAAATCAGCGGCTACAATCTCGTAGCATCGGGAATTATCACTTCTGCAGGACAGGAAGAGAGAGCACAGTGGCCACAGTACATAAGGCCTCTTTATCAATTTAGGATTAATCAAGTGGCTGAACTATTAAATCGGAACCTGAATTAGAAATCGCCCACGATACATCGACTATAAGTTCAGCACAACTTCATTTACCCGAGTTCCACTTGAATCATTACGCGTTAAGCCGAACTGTAACTAATTGCGAGTTGAAAATAAAAGCTCTAATAAGCTTAAATTCTTACCGGGAATTCCCCATTTTATGTCTGAGAGCCGAACCACTCCTCAAGAATGCAAATGACGATGACATACTATGATATTATGCGGTTACTGCGAGAATGACCAGACATTATACACAAAACAAAGGATTAACAGGAAATCGATTCACGTTTGCTGATTACGAATCTAAAATAAATATGGTCTGTAAGGCCAATTTACCCTAAGTCGGACCCGTGGCTGAGAGGTGTAGTATTCGCCTCGCGTTTTCTAGTTCTGTGGATTACTACCAACCTTCTACCCGCAAGTCCAAATAGTAGTTAATGGATACCAGCACCTGTTAGGATCACGAAAAGGGCGTGGAGGGGACTAGCTGTTCCCTTAGGGTGTCGCCCCTTCCTAAGCTGGAAAAGATGCGAAATAGAGTAGTTCAAGCCTCTGGCTACAAATGAAGCATAGGGTAGACGATAATGAAATAGATGAAATACGAATAAGAAACTTGACTACCAGTGCAAGATTTTATGAGAACATCATTCTTGCCCCACCAGCCATTCAGGATTCTTTCTTTTAAAATAAAAGAGGAAAGAGGTAATAATGACCTTACCTCACCAAAGTCTGATGAAGCCCAAGTAAGGAAAATCGAAAGGTGAGGTTTGACCCACTGGAAGTGGAATCCTATAGGACATTGCTTCCCAAACTTGACCATACCAAGGATCCCTAGATATGGCGATTCCCAGCCGAGGGCCCCTTATCATTACCATACGGGGTACCCAGTGCAATGTAGTATATTTATTTGCATATTCCTGAACAAAGAAAGTATAAGTAAATATATAAAATATTTTCAATACTTTTTTATTGCTTTAAATGTCATACAAAGTAAAATTGGTGAAAACAGCCACAACTTTTTTCTGGAGGTGAAAAAATATTTATTCCTTCATTGTGTCGCGGACCCTTTAGGGCCATCTCCTGGACCCCCAGGGGTCTGCGGACACTAATTTGCGAACCACTGTATAGGAGACACAAAAAAGAATCAAAACAAGAGACAGAAAAGCCTGGTAGCAGATTAAAATGGCCGGAGGATGCTGACCACCTTCGAAAAACGAGAGGTCGGTAGGATATTTCGATGTTGCAGGAGAGCGGGAACTTTTACCTTTAGCTCAAAAGAGTACTGGCCAAAATAGTACTTACAGAAAAAGGAGGCAAGGCCGCTATGTGAATGAGGTTTCTACAATAGGTAAAGGTAGTGAGCTCACTGTTGAAACGATTGGCTGTCGAGAAGGAATCAATAGGGCATAGACGTCGAGTTTGAGGGTAATATTTTAAACGGGGATGGCTGAAACTATTATAAGGATTTAATAACAGAGACAGAGGAATGAAATTACTACATCGAAAGAGAAAGATCATATTTTATAATAGATTTTGCAATCTGCATTATCTAATTATTTACAGTATAGCTCGAAGGCGTTCATCATCATAGTGTCACATTAATGAAAGGTTGATTACACTTTCAATAATAGCCTGGATGTAATGAGAAAGTACCTATCCTTTCAGCAAGATAATTGTAAAACATTACCATCTAAAATATTCCTCTTATGTTAAAAAACAAGGCGTAATCCGAACACCAGCTTGATCAGGACGCGTGCAAGATTTTCCGCTCACGCCTATGTTGTAAACACAATATTCCTAACTTCTAACGTGAATTAAAATGGCTAAAATCTACTTAAAACTGAGCCTGGTTTCACTAACGAAAATGAAAATAAGTACGGTACATTATTTTATTAGATATAATTTTTATGAACTGTTTAACTTCGCGTTATTTAGTTTTACATTTCCATTCTAATAAATAAATCATAAATATCCTATCCTGAAATTCCTGTATCTTTAGTTCAACGTAAAACAACCTTTTCAGACTTTTCAGGCTCTTCCATAGACCTTTCCTACCCCCTCAACAAGAACAACAACAACAAAGTAGTTTGTAGGCTTACTCCACGACTAAGCGAAAAGATGCTAACTTATGAGAAAGACACTAAGAATGCATACTGTCCACCAGACAACAAACTGGGTATTTAAAGATGACATCTTAAAAATAAAGAGGAAAAAAGACATACCTATACTCTGTTTTTTTCATCTGTCCATCCGCCTGTGGTGTTTTTTATGGTAACACTGCGTCCCGGGCTGTAGATAGTTACGCTATTTGTAAGTTTTAGGTAAATAAAAGGATATCTGGGTGTACATTTCCAACTGAAAAGTGTTTTAATAATTTACTGTATGCGAATTACACCGTTAATATTCGAAATAAGATATTATTATAATCGTTGAATGTAAGCTGAATGTAACTATCTAAAGCCCGGGACGCAGTGTTACCATACAAAATCACCACAAGCGGATGGACAGATGAAAAAAAAAACAGAGTATAGGTAACCGAAGTCCTGAAACAACTTATTCCACACGGCTAATCCGGCACTGACGAGTGAATGTGCAATTTTCTTGGAGCCACGAATTTTATTGATTTTGGGCACAATAACTATAAACCTGCGCCAGCATCCGTTTCCGGTTTCTGAACTCTTGAAATATTTCTGCCTGCCAATATGTTTGTAGGCATAAAATCTCCCTTTTCTTCAAGATACTTAGACCATGTAGCCATAAGGTGACACTGCCCCACCAGCTTACCAGAAATGCTCCATATTTCGATATGTTATCGACAAAGTTTGTCAACAGATTCCAAAACGCTTCATAAACAAGAAATCCCGATGGCCGAGAGCGAACAAAATCAAAAGCATCTGACAAACAAAATTGTAACTCATTATTATTCAAACGAACCAGAGGAATTCTGCGATTAAGAAAGGCGTTGTTCAGTTTGGCGGTTTCAAGCCCCAGAATTATCCTCCTCTCAAGATTTTCTTCTCCATCTTTTCTCGGTAAGTAACGTCACCTTAGAATCTTCACGGGATGATGACTGGTATGCGGATACTCATATTAGGTGGTTTGTTATGAATCACGACGGAAGATATTCCATTCTCTCTCTCTCTCTCTCTCTCTCTCTCTCTCTCTCTCTCTCTCCATCCTCTCGGTCCTCTCTCTCTCCTCTCCTCTCCTCCTCTCTCTTCTCTCGCTCCCGGCTCGCTCCCTCAGTCTCCTCTCTCCTGAAACTCTCTTACTCTCTCTCTCTCTTCTCTCTCACCCCTCCTCTCCCCTCTCCACTCTCTCCCTTCTACTCCCTTCACCCTACTCCCCTCTCTCTCTCTCAACTCTCTCACCCTCTTCTCATCCGTCTCTCTCCTCTCTTTCTCTTCTCTCTCATCCCTCTCTCTCCCCGTCCTCTCTCGCTCTCTCTCTCTCTCTCTCTCTCTCTCTCTCCTTGCTTCTTATCTGCATTTTCCCGAGTATTCTACTGATCACTGCACATATTTTTTGTTACAAACAGTTTTAATTAATTCTCTTAAAAGAGAGCACCAATTTACAACAAAAGAACGCCTTGCAGAATGAGGAACTGTTGAGAAAATTGAAAAAAACCTAATAAAAAAATTATCGAAAGCAATTCTAACAACATTCATGACAATAAGTACGTGACAACACGTTACAACAACATACCTACCAAATGTACAACACCAACAATACCAGCACATATGAAGCACCTGAAACATACTGCCATAGCTAATTAGATATGTTGATAGCTGACATTCACTTTGAGTTTTATGAGTCCGCAACACTCCTGACACCAAAGACTGACTCCCCCCCCTCTCCTCCCCCGCCCCCCCCCACCCCCGGCCTCCGAATTACCACGGCAAAAAGAAAAGCGAAAGAATTGATGCCACGGTTAGTGACTCTGAAGAGTTTCAAGGTAAATGGGGGAGGACGCTGTAAGTAAGATGCAAGATGGATTTTGTTATGGCTTCTGGCGATGAGGAGGAGGAGGAGGAGGAGGAGGAGAGGAGGAGGTAGGAGGAGGAGGCGGAGGAGGGTAGCCTTGCTTAGGGCCGGGACGGTAGGACGAGGTAGGGGATTGAGTAATTACTTGCAGAATGCGTTAAGTGATGCGTTTATGATGCATGGCAGTAAACCTACAATGGACGTAGATGTGTGTTTGTTTTCTGTGAGTATGTATATGAATTCTGTGTATACATAATATATATATATATATATATATATATATATATATATATATATATATATATGAGTATATATCTATATCTAGTCACTGTATGCTAATGAGTTTGCTACTGCCTGGTCTTCCTCTCGACAAAGTTAAGCAACGATGGAGTTCTGGTTGGCCCATAAACGGCCAATCCCATAGACACGTCACACGCCATTGACGCTTAAGGCCCCCTGAATATTCTCGAGGAATAACCATTGGGCTGCCGGCTTCAGCCTGACATAAACACGTTTAGAACAGGAAAACTCATGGTGATAAGATATACATCAGAGAAAAGTGAACTACAGAGGTACTAACATCATGAAGAAAAGACATAAAAAAGAAAATAAATGCATAAATAAAAAAAAATAACAATAACGCGTAGCCGAGAGGAACTGTGAATCGACAAAAAGGTCCGTCCGAATCGCGACGGTTGACTTACTTCAGTGCATCAGGAAGTCGGTCACCACCGCCAAAAAGTCTTTTTTCTGCGCTAATATAAAAAACGCAGAAAATGTGATACTATGACATTAATATCAGTATAGTAGCTGACTGCTCGAGAGGGGTGTTGCAGCCGCCACACACGGCTCGCACGGGGCAATGTTGCTATGCAAAAAATCGTCCTCGATCATACTCCACACCAGTACTGTTCCATCGCTTGAGTTCTGGTTTCGAAATTTTTTTTCAGATAATAACTATATTTCGTTTCCCTCGTCCAAATAAATGAAAGTAACAGTGACCTACATAAACGGTACCTGTGTATCCAGCCTCCTATAACACTTCTTTCTCATTGTACGTAGAAAAGCCAGCAACGCAATAAGCTATGGGATTCATTGACAAAAGTGGAAATAAGAGGCGATTACTTTTAATTAAACAAATGGTGAGGACGCAAGCGCATAAATTTCGGAAAAGCTGGTCTAGTCCAATTGAAGTTATGGTGTCAATTATATCAGTCCAACATGAAAGGGTATACAGACAACAGGGGCGCACGCGCGCCCACACACACGCACACACACACAATATATATATACATATATATATATATATATATATATATATAAAATAAATTTCAGTGTGTACTTACAAGGTTGGTTCATGCACTTACCATATACGCAATTTAAAACTTTTTTTTAACAACTTTGAAAACTTAAACTTTTATGTTAACCTTGGATAAGGAATGAAATATTACAGTCTAAAAGAAAGCACTTGTCTCTCATATGAATAAACGCAATGGAAATTCATAAATTTATCAACACTCGTCAAAACAATTACCATAAACACGATTATCCGTAGGATCAATACTAATTAGTATCATTCACATTCAAAATGTAAAAAAAATATAACATTGATTAAATCCTTCACAATAAAATGTATAAAATCATTTAACATCTAAGTTGGGTGAGCAGGAATGCAGTTTATGCACATATTTTTGTTGTGACCGAAAAATGTAATACAATTTCTGGGATTTTGGGAGAAAAATCCATTTCACGCTCTCTTTGATAAAAATGATTTGACAATGCGACCAAATATGCGTCATTTCAATTAATCGCCAAAGAAAATAAAGGCATTTGTTCTATGCAACATTCGTGGCATAAAAATACATAGGAGAGAAAGACTCCATTTCGCAATGCGTTGATGAAACATTTTGCATTAACAGCAGGTGTCCAATTACATGACCGTCATTCAGTCTGTCTGCTAAATTTTGGGAACCACCACTGGTTCGGCCTTCATGCATACTAATATATATATATATATATATATATATATATATATATATATATATATTATATATATATATATATATATATATATGACTGGTAAAAATATTGTTACAACGGAATTTTATAGGCTCCTTTTATTAGATATATATATATATATATATATATATATATATATATATATATATATATATAGAGAGAGAGAGAGAGAGAGAGAGAGAGAGAGAGAGAGAGGAGAGATATATATATATATATATATCTATATTATATATATATATATATATAATATATAATATATATATATATATATAGAGAGAGAGACGAGAGAGAGAGAGAGGAGAGAGAGAGAGACATATATATTTATGCATATACGTGTATATATATACATAAATATATAGTATATACATATATATACACATATACCTCTCTCTCATACACACACACACACACACACACACACACATATATATAATATATGTATATATATATATATATATATATATATATATATATATATATATATATATATATATATCATTCGAGCTACAAATGTCCTTTAATATCTAATTCGCTCTACCTCGGAATTGATATTTTCATATAGTACCGAGGGGAATTTTTTAGTTGATAATAATTTCGTACCCCATGAGATCGAACCACCGTCCAGTTGGATGAGGAATGAAATCAGGATCGGACAGTGACGCTACCGAAACGGCTATCAAGAGAGGCTAAACGTTTATATCGATTCAGACCATTTCAAATATATATATATATATATAATATATATATATATATATATATACTATATATATATATATATATATATATATATATATATATATATATATATACTATATATATATATATATATATATATATATATATATATATATATATATATATATATATAAAGGTAATGCCACGGAAGAACAAATGGATGAAGAAGGATCATATCATTAGACATGACGTTATGACAATAAAAGAATGTCGAAGCTAACACAGCAGAGATTACAAGAGACATAGAAAGGAAAATGCTTAATTATTAACACGAGGGCTGTTCCGAGCGTTGATTACTTATGGTACACAATGTGACGCGTGGGTTTTGGAAAAGGTTGTTTTCATCAAGCTTTCTATTCAGGAGAACCTCTGTAAGACCCTCATTAACAAGGCAGATAATAGACTTCGACATCATTTGGGCGAAGTGTATAATGGTCTCCCTTTTATAATAGTGTACCCATATTACGGTAGACACGTACTCGACTGGCATAGTAAAAATACTTTCGGAAATGAAGAGAGATAAAAATAAGACTCAAGACGATGGTCCACTATGTTAAGTCAAATCAATTAAAGGGGTCACGTGGATAATAAAAATGGTTCTACAAGACGTGGGTTAAATAAGTAAAATCATCTGAAAAGCACTTATCTTCTTGAATGGTTAGTAATTACATTATTCCATTTTCGTATTAACTGCTACATTCCGTATTCTTCATCTGTTACGACAGAGGCTACAAGAGAAATGCACCATTGCAAAGTAACCATATATTATGAACTACAAATCTAAACACCAATACTGAATTCAGAGGCAACTGTAATAAGTCAGTACCAATGCTTTCTAGAGGGTTCCTTGAAAACCGAATGAAGCTCCTCATCAAAGAAATTCTTGTTATTACCATTAAAGCACTTGCAAAGAGAAGAACAAATAAAAATATGGAGGTATGGAATTATTAGACAAAAAATTATTCACGATGACACGACGTTAGTCACCATCAGTAATTCAGCTCAAGTCAACATGGCAATGTGAGCTTGTAACTGGAGATTTAATAAACGACACAGACCCCGTCCGGACCTGTGGTGGGTAACCATCTTCACAATCTACAATCCAAGCTAAAACATTCTATATCAAGTTCTCTGAAACACAACCCCATACAACCCCTCATACTTGTTAAGTATAAGGAATGGTTTAAAAGGCTAGTTAACCCACTAAACCAGATAATTATTATATTTGAGAGGACCACTGGCGAATGAAATAAAACGAGGACACCCTTTGTTTCCCTTAATCTGTGCTACCGTTGCTTGAGGGAGAATATGCAGGTTAACTAGCAGTTAGGAATGTTATGAAGAAATTATTTAAAACTTCCACCAAATCTTGCTACCTGAGGGGTATAGGTACCCTTGGGGCACGTAGCATTACCGTTTACCAAGGTTCCCTGTACACATGAGTCTACTGGCGAATGTCCTCAGACCAGAAGTTTCAAATCTTCACAAATGGCTGAAAAAGGCCTTTATTTTTAAAATACGCTCTAGTTTTATTTCTGTTAGATGCTCCAGTTTGCTACTGTTTCCTTTAACCTTGAAGGAAGGTCTTTTTTCCAGGCTTTTATTTCCTGTTCATGAACTAATTTTGTATCACTTAACCGTTGATGAGGGTAGTGAGTCTCAAACGTCCTTCTAAATGTCTTCTGTAATGCTGTCTTGGCAGCACATGCTTTACTAAACTTTGAAAAGAGAGACTTTTGATCCCTGTTGACAACAGGTATGTTGACATTCTATAGAGTGAGAGGAGATTGCGATGCGTTTTCCGACTAAGGGAAGGCTTACAAGAGGCAGGACCCTTTCAATGACTAATGGTTTTAGAAAGACTTACCAGAGCAGTCTTTCAAAGCAATCTTTCCCCTTTTAAGTCAATGACGTTACTTGAGACAATACATATAATAAGTGGGGGGAGATTCTTAAGGAAGAGGCAACAGGTTAGCCAAAGACGAGGTAATTATAGCCACAATAAATAATAATCTGGGGACATTGGGATTTTCTCTTACGATGTGTGCATTTGGTGCATATCGCTTATTAACAGTTTAGAGATGGTGTAAATTACACATCAGGGTTTAGGGCTGTGTTAGCGGGCATATCTTATTACTTTAATCTTCTAGGATAAATCTTTGATCTACCTAAAAGCTTTCTTTCATAACTTACATTTAAGATGCTCACTTGGAGATTTGTGAATGGAATGGAATACAGAATTCCGGCCACAGGCCAAGCGCTGGGACTTGAGAGGTCATTCTGTGCCGAAAGGGGAACTGAGGGTAAAAAGCTTTTAAAGTTGTAAAGGAAGGAAAGCCTCGCACTTGCCCTATGAAACAGCTGTTAGGAGAGGGTGGAATGCAAGATGAAAGAAGAGAATATGAATGAAGGTACAATAAAAGGAATAAAAGGAGTTGCACAGGGCCGAGAGGCCGCTGCAAATCTTAAGTGATGCCTACGGTGCACAGCGTGAGGTGCGCTGACGGCACTACCCCATCACTAGGAATGACACGCTTGTGGTTTAAATTTTCACGGAAACATTTTGATGTTCATGTAATGAGCAGGTGCAGCACTTCTGGTACTTTTACATACTAGGTGGATGGTCGAACCTGAAATAGGTCTAGTGATGCAAAGGCTTTACCCTTAATGGAGGATATGGTTCCCTCATCCTTTATAAATATTTGAAAAGGAATGAGGATGTGGTTTCCTCATCCTCTATCAGTATGTGAAAAGGAATATCATTGTCTTCAAAAAGTGAGGATGATTACTGTAGTTATTGGAATCCTCGATAACTTTTTACATTTTTTGGGACGCACCTAAAGCTTGTAATTCCTCTTCTGTGAATCATCATATCAAAACTCAAATCCTCGGATACTGTTACAGTTAAAATTAAGTTTTATTTCGGTCATCATCTCACAGCTGTTTATTTCCTTAAGTTTTAGCATATGAGATGGATTAGGTGAGTTTACACGGTTAAGAGCAGACTTTTTTTTTTTTTTTTTTATACCAAAACCGAGATACATCTCCCTTCTGTATGATCCCTGCCTCCTTTGCTAATGCATACTAAATTTTTATATATTCAAAGACTTTCTCATTAAGCACATAAGTGATTTCTGAGAGGTGGTATGTCTATTCATTTTTACTATACCAATCACTTACCTACCTGTTTTTTTGCAGTGACCTAATTCTTAAGTAAGAATAAAAGAAAAGGTTATCTGAAGTAAATTTACCACTATCAAATTATGAATTTATGTAAAATTCATAAAATTTAGTATAAGAATTTTAGTATTGTGGTGTTTTTAACGTGCCTGAGTAAATGCCATGTTTAATGTTTGATGACGTTAAAAACTCAATAGAAGAATAAATCAGCAGCATGTATTTGGTTCAGACATTAAGGTAATGTAACGTAATCCTAATACCATAAATTATTAGGAATGAGAGGAAATTACTATAAAGATAAATAGTCTAAAGCTGACACATCCCCAAGGCCACCCCATTCCAGATTTACTGCCTGGTTTGTCCTCTTCGGAATGATCGGCTCGTTGACTCTTGTTTCCCATTTATCTCCAAGTTTCAGAACCCTCTCTTTTCTTCTTTTTTCCTTTTATTTTCATTGCATTTCCCCTTACCCCTTTTTTACTGATGCGTGAGCTAAAGAGGGGTGTAAATTTGCCAGTGCCTTTGCATTCACATTAACAAATTTCTAATGAACAGACGACATTTACATTTTTCTTAGCAAAGTTCCATGAAATCTTTCCTGGAAAGAAATGATCCCACTAATTTGATGTTTAAAACCTCCTGATTTATCTGAGAGAGAGAGAGAGAGAGAGAGAGAGAGAGAGAGAGAGAGAGAGAGAGAGAGAGAGAGGCTCCAATTGCTTAGCCCACTGTCCAAAGTAATTCAGGTCCTTCCTCCCTCCGAAGCAAGGAACTCAAGATCCGAATCCGTCAGCCTTGAATAAAGGAAAGGGTTGACTTGCCCCTTGTTGACCAGCGGAAGAACAACATCAAGTATTTCCTGCCTGAGATAACTTTTAAAAGAAACATGACAATCGCAGTTGCATCTAAATATCTGCACGAACGCCATTAAAAAAACATTAACAAAAAGTTAGACAAGACAAAGGCATTACGGTTTTTTTTTTCTAAAGGTTGAACTTCATATTTGCTACCGTGAATTGGGGATTTCCAGATTATTCTTTGAGGTGTGAGCAATTAAATCCGTTAGACAATGGGACTCACCAATAATGTCTTATAATTTACAAGCACATTGAAATAGTTGTTCATATTCAGTGGCATCAAAACAAATTATGAATATATAAAATCTATAGCCTTTTCATGCTCAAGAATATGCCTTTTATCAATTCCCAATTAAGTTATGATGTCAAAGATCTCATCAAATTGCTCCATGACTAACTGAACTAGTGGCTGAATGTAACACCATATTATGAAACTTGTAAAATATCAGATGAGGCAACTTGCAGCAAAAAAAAATTATGCGCTCAAACATCTTCACGAGGAAATACAATCCAGGAAAATTATTAGCAAAACTAAATAACAGAAGTTTTCTAAATGACGAGGAAAAAAAAATACTACTACCAACCATGAATCATTATTAGTTATGAAAATACTGATTTTTTTTCTGGGATAATCGAATTCAAAATTGAAGATGGAGCAACACCCCAATAAAAACATAATAACCAGAAAAGATTAAAGGCAACTCCTTTCCTACCCAAGGGCAATTGAGCCAAAAAGACTTAATTTCTCCTCCAGTTTCCTCTTCACGAACGGCTGGTTTTAGAAATCGAAATTTTAAAGGCAGAGGAGTCGAGTACTGGCGTCAAGTCATCCAGCCATTCGTCAGAACCCCTGAACCTTATCTTTCTTTACGTAACCAGTGGGTGGGTGTTTAGGTCCGGACGGGATGTAGCTAAGTGCACGAACTGGCGCCGGCAGTGCGTATATACGTATATATAAAAGGAATCGCTCCCTCTTGTCACTCGAGTCTTTAATCCTAAGGTGGGACAGAAGGTAAGTGTACAAGGACACACGAGTCGCGGCAGACTCTTTCAAGTTCAATTTTAATTTAAGGCGATTTTTATCCTTAATATATACCTACATACATACTTACACAAACACAGAAGTCGAATACAGACTATTCTGATTCAATTTAATGGTTAAGACAAAATTCATTGCCTAATATATAATTATATATACATAACTTATATATATAGATATATATATATATATATTAAACTATATATATATATATATATATTTATGTATATATATATATATATATAATGTATATATTATATATATAATTAATATATATATAATTAATTATATAATAATATATAATTTTATATATATAATTATATATATATTATATATATATATAGATCAATGAATATTGTCTTAAACCTTAAAAATTAAACCAGAAGAGCCTGCAATAGACTTGTGTATATGTACGTATGCAAAATATATATATATATATATATATATATATATATATATATATATATATATATATATACATATATATATATATATAGTATATATATATATATATATATATATATATATATATATATATGTTCATGTATATACATACATATAAACGCTTCCTTTGGAATCACATCCTGACCTTTTTATTTTTTTATTTTTCTTCTTCTTCCTCCTTCTCTCCTTCTTTGCTTTAAAGCCTTAACTTAAAAACATGTCGGACTGCTCGTCCCGTAAGACTGAAGGAACACAAAAGTACATAACCTCGTTTACATCGCAGTTCTAAAATACTTGCGTATTGGGCATGGATACATTTTGCGTACACGACCTTCTCGCGAGTCTAAAATATGCACGTCACGAGATCTTCATCTTATTTTATTTCTTTCAGAGAAAATCTAGTTAATAATCACTCTTTTATTTTTTTCTTTCAGGAGATATGCGTCGTGGGGTAATTTTAATGTCCTTGGCCGCCATCGCCCTGGCCCAAGATGGATTCTTTGACAAGTACAGTTTTACGAAGGTAGGTCAACAAATAATTAATATACCTATAAATTTATGTTATGGCAGGTCAAAGTGTCTCTCATGTTCTGAACAAATAATTAATATATAAATCTATAATATGCCAGGTCAAATGTTCTAGTTCTAAGCAATTAATATATGAATTTATAATATGTCAGGGACAATGTGCCTCTACAGTTTCTTCATAAGCTCCACATTCTATTTATATATAGCTGCTAAAATACCAAAGGTTTGTTTTTGTTAAAATAATGAACAAATGCAATAAAGGTCACGAGGGTTGATTTTTAAAATGAAAGACCTAGCAATGTCAGTTCTAAGTCAGTTAAAAATATTTTCACAAACATGAAAATTAATTCGAAGCAATGAACGGGCGCAGATAAATTAACATCTTGACCACCACTGCCTAATATAATATTCAGGTCATTTCAGACAAAATCTACAGCGACGAATACAGCTTTAAAGTACAAATTAAAAATTAAATAAAAATTTCTAAACCTAAAAAAGTAATTTCTTATAAGAGACCAGGCTACAGCGCTTCTTTAGTGTCTTTAAAAAACGCTAAAATCTTTTATGTTCTCCCTTTTGTACAGACAATGGCGAGTTGCTTCGGAGAGGACTTGTATTACGACTATTTAGTTAAAACTGGCATCGCCCAGCGGGAGTGTCTGCAGCTGCCGGTATCCAGCCTACACAGGCTCGACTTCTCTCGGTATCCACAATTTGTAAGTCGGAGAGCAATTCATTTATTTTTCAATTCTCTAAAAGATATGCTAAATATAATTTGGTGTCAATATTAACATTCTAAATACATGC
>NC_061109.1:47130506-47133006 GCF_015104395.2 Macrobrachium nipponense
AATGATGGAGTCTCCAAAACTAAAAATACCTGAGCACGGCAGGTATTTGAGGTGGGAGGCGGCATAAACTTATATCCTCTTGCGGTGGTGGGGTGGGCTAAGGCTTCACTGCCAGCCCTGGAATTGAAGATGTCGATGGTTCGTGCCCATCGGCCGGCAATTCTATTATCGCTGAATAAATTCCCCTTCAGTTAAACATATATGAAAATATATTAACTCCGAGGTAGAGCGAATTAGATATTAAAGGACATTTGTAGCTCGATATATGTGTACGAATCACGGTAATGTGATATGACTTACATATATATATATATATATATATATATATATATATATATATATATATATATATATTATATATATATACATACACTTATTTAAAGGCAAAGCCACGAAGGAAAGTGAAACAATGGACTACCGCTGCAAGGCCTTTCGACTCGTGCCTTATCGAGAATCCAAAGGCCTTGCAGCGGTACTCCACTTTTTCCCTTTCCTTCGTTGCTTTTGCCTTTATATATATATATTCGTAACGATCCAAATTTTCGCCATTCATCTATATATATATATATATGTATATATATATAAGATATTATATATATATATATATTATATATATATTATATGATATATATATTTATAATATATTATAATAATATATATATATATATAATAATATATATATATATATTTCCTATATATACATAAATCTACCTGTGTAACAGTTTCCCCAATCTGAGATGTGCCTATGAACAAGAAACGACGAACCAGCCGAATGAACCACCTTCACCAATTTCCGAGACCTGTCTGTCCACTGGGCGTCTCTCCTCAAAGGCTGCCGAAGCGCAAACAAAGTGGGACTGATCTGGTCTCTGGAATTCAACAGTTACCTGGATAGTGTTCAATGGCGAAGGGAGATGTTGAATGACTTAATTTTGGTCTTTATTTGAATTTATGTTAAACCAGCATTATTGAAAATTAGGTGGCTTAGTTTTCATTCACTGAATGTCATATTCACTCATATTCGTATGAAGAAATGAAATGTTTAGGGAAAATTATAAATGAAAGTACTAGTACTAATATGAACAAATTATGATTCATCGCACCATTTGGTTTTCCTTTCACTGAATTATCCGAAGACACTGTACAAAAACGCTTAAATGTATTTCTTTTCAATCTCATTCAATGAAAGGCCATTCACATTAAGACGATTCTCCATTATATACAAAAAATTTTCCCACTGAAAAAAATGCAAATCATAATCTGCAAAATTGTACCGATTCACAAGACCGTGTAGTACAAGATCCTGTCCATAATAGACAATCATTGCACGGTAAAACACAATATTTATAAGGTACAACACTGAACATTTAAAAATCAAACAGGAAAGGATTTAACACTGATTAAAATTCTCTGACTTCGAGAACTTGCTGAAGTAGGGTTTGCTTTGACGATGACAATGTAGAAGTTAATGATGAAATTAATTTCATATTAATCTTGTAAAAAAATTAAGTTGTAATTTAACTTATCGGGTCCATTTGCTGCATGAATTAAATATGGAGTATTCGATACCACAATTACAAGGCTTCAAGGCTTAAGATACAAGACGAATAGTAAAATAATAAAGTAGGGATAGCAAAATTATTATAGAATATTAATAAATCAATAACCTTCTTGACACCACTTGGGATAAGCAACCATTTAGGTTTCTTTATTGAAAGAAATAAATAAAAATGCAGAAAGCTAAATTGGTGCATTTATTACTTTGCAACAGAATTGGATCTAGGTGCTTACTAAATACTTCCCCTTCTTTCGGAAACAAATCTAGTACGAAACAAAGAAAAATGCTGCGGATTTCTGTACGAAGAACATTGAGTTTACAAGTCATATCCATTACATTTCGGAGGACACTTTCCTTACATTCCACTGCCTTCCTATCAGAGGGAACCATATTGACAATGCTTTGGAGAGCTTTACGACAATCAGCATTTCTACTATGGGACAGGTATTAGGTTCTCTCAAGTTGGCTGTCAGGAAAATGGTGGAACAAAACTACGTCATAATTAATAGGGGAGAGCAGCATCCGTGGAGTAGTTTTCGTCAAGATGGATGCCTTGTACTAAAAGCACTGAATTTCAAAGCCTCACTAACATTCATGTCATGCATTATCCCTACACATAACGAGATCGATCTCCTAAACAGCGAATCAATTTCATGTAGTAAATATATTTAATTTTTCATATCATAATGAACTTAAAAATTTGAGTCATGTCAAAACACACACATGTTGGATCCTTTACTAGTAAACAAAATACTTTGGTAACTACAAGAACAATTTTCATTTTAAAGAATAAGTTTCTTTTAACAACTCTCACAGAGGAGATAAGCACAAGAAACACCGGGAGAACCACCACAAAACATTGAAAACCAAATGGAGCTTCTAACAAGAAAAAAGGTAAAAGTCAGTCATTCCTCGATCAATATTACCTCTTAGATTCCGTCG
>NC_061109.1:47138006-47300506 GCF_015104395.2 Macrobrachium nipponense
TTTTCTATTTACCCTGTGTGGTAACCGGTGGCTACTCAGAAGATGAGAATGTTCTCCCTCCAAGGGTTTCATACCCATTCGACAAGCACTCACTCCTTTGCCCTTGGCCACATTATGTTTGTTTATCAAGCCATTGGAACTTCCCAGGGTAGCAATAATCAAGCATTACCGCATACGACCATTACTGTAATGGTGCAAAAACTGCATTCACTCCCTACGGAGAACGGACCACTACAGAGATTCGCGTCCATTTACGCCCGAGAAAACTCCTCCATTTAACAGAAGCGACGAAGTATTTCGCAAAGCCACCGCCTCACAAAAGCATATCCCAACGCATGATTTGGACAGGAGACTTCTGCGTGTTCCACAGAGTTGAAAAGGACATCAAAGCAGTAGAGAGAGGCCTACTTTGAATATGACCAGCGCTGTTCTGAATAATTTTGGCTTACTTTTCCTTCGCTTTTAGATTTATCCTGTCCATTTTTCATTTGTTTTTAGATATTCCGTAATTTATCCTTCAACTTATATCTAAAAAATAAGTTATATTCTCATCATGCTGTCCTACAAGTCTTTTCTTTTTTTTAATAATGATTTTTTGTTTAGGTTAAAACGGCTTATTTGTTGAAAAACTGAGACTTATATCCCTGTATCTTCAAAAACTTTTCTTGGTTTTTCATTATTTCTCAGATTAGAATTTCCAAGAAAATAATCAGATTACCCGGATTCCGTATTCTCAAATGACATCCTGCTGGCAAATATTTCCGCTACACTCGTACTCTGATATTAATTCTTGTTAACAATATCATATCGCCACAGTAACAGGATACCAAAAAAAAAAAAAAAATCCACGTGCTTGAATAATTATCGCATTGTAACCTACTGAGCAGTAGATTACTAGCAATAAATTATAGAACGTCTTTGTTTTTCTTTTAATAACCCATTTTTACTAACGTGAAAATTAACGAACACAAAAGATTTAAACGAGAGAGAGAGAGAGAGAGAGAGAGAGAGAGAGAGAGAGAGAGAGAGAGAGAGAGAGAGAGAGAGAGAGAGAGAGAGAATAATCACAGCCGAGTCTAACGATTTCATTTAAACGATGATTAAAATCGCCCTTGGAGGACGACATCATCGTCCTGCAGGCAGATGGGCGGGACAACCTCATTCGCTTCTAAATCTGGATCGTGTATATAAAGAAGAAGGCAGCCTCTTCTCATCGTGTTAATCCATCACCACTTCTGGAAGACGAAGGTAAGTGAAGCTGCGGTAGCACTGGCGACTGGCAAACGGAAAAGTCACTAGGTGTTTGAACGAAAACATTTGGTTTTTATGAATTTTCTTTCTGACAATAATGCAGTGCTCAAGAAGCTGATTTCAAGTGAGTCTTTGAAATAATCCCTGTCTTTTATCTCACCTTATCATAATGGGAAGAAAATCTGGGTGTAATACGGCATTTTCATTTATAAACTTAGAGATACCATTATGATTACTTTATGTCTGGGGGAGACTGAGCCGGTCTTTCCTCCATATTATTATCATAATTTCTATTATTATTATTCTAACAAAAAATTTAAATCATTGCGAAGATTTAACAGAACCTGTGCATAAAAGAAATTGTTTTTATCTTTTTAACACCAATTTCTTTTCATTTTGCAGTGAGTCACACTTTGACGTTTTATGGTGTGTTTTGCTACACATGTGCAAAAAGCACAACACCAGCAAAACAAATAATCATACGCTATAGTTCAAATAAGCTCTAAAAAAACTACACAGAAGTCAATTAAATATAAAAACAAGTTACTCGAGTATCTGTAGCTGAAGATTTCATAATTGGCCGTCTATTGTTGCAGGCACGATGTACCGAACTGTGGTTTTAACTGCTCTGGTGGCCGTTGTCGTGGCCCAAGAGGCACTTTTCGAAAAGTACGGCTTCACCAAGGTAAGTACTGTACTATTTAAGTACTTCTCTCGTGTTTGGTGAGGGACACTGCACCAGAATAAGGACTCTGCAGTCAAGATGACCCAAGATTAAATATAAAAACATCCAAAGTTACATTAAATGTTTGTTTCATGAATGACCAAGAATATAGATAATGCGATGTACGTGAATTTTCCAAAAGTAAACTTGACCAAAGATAGCAATGGACCGGTTTCTACAACCAACTTAACTAAAGAAGATAACGGACCAATTTCTAAATCTACTCTCGGGAAACAATGTCATGAGTGATGATATTCTCATCTTTCAAAAATCTAATTTTTTTAAAAAGCAACCGTAATATTCTTTATTCTATTGCCATGTATTAAATATAAAGAACATTTACTTTAATTATTTTTTTCTGAAAAATGAATAGGTTATATAAGTTTCTAATTATAAATAATTTTCTCTTTGTTTATGTACAACTTTCACTATGTAAATCTAATCTTATGTATCTCAAGGTTTTAAGTCTTTAATAGATGACCATCTTAAGAGTACATCTGAAACTGATACTAAATTTACTGTATTATGCACATATTCTTTATGGTGAAAAGTCCTTAATAATAATAATAACAACAACTTTATAAAATCGTATTTCTGATTCCCACACAGACCATGGCTAGCTGTTTCGGGGAGAAAGCCTATTACGACTTCCTGGCCAGAGCTGGTAGGGCCCAACGAGAGTGCCTACAACTTCCGGTCTCAAATCTGTACAGACTTGACTTCTCTCTCTATTCGCACTTGGTAAGGATTTATAATTGTCATCAACTTTATATCAAATCAACTTTATATCAAATCGTGATGCCCGAATTTTAAAGACTGAAAAAGAATTTTGTTCAATTTTTTGTTTTAGTTTTTCACGTTATCAAATGGTACACAATCATGTTTCGAATACTTTGATTTTTTTTTTTTATTTCCCAGGGGCATCCACTCCACTTCGGAGGAGAGTCCCAGTACGTGCCCTTCCCCTCCTATCATCCGGTGCATCCTGGAACCCATGGGCATCCAGGAAATCAGGGTCATCCAGGGCAATACCACGCACCTCATTCCTACCAGCAATTCCAGTACAGGAAGGTAACACTCTTTTTTCCCAATGAATTCCCTGTGTGCTTGACTATGAACATCTAAATAATTGCTTAGCTGGTGCTTTTCTTAAACAGGAAACTTGCAAGAATGAATTATACGTGAACGATGGCAGTGCATTAATACAATGAACTGCGTAACAAAACTTCATCCCTATTACTAATAATAACCTAAATGAATTTCCTCCAGAAACGCCAAGCAGCAGAATTCCAGCCACAAAAGGATGGGCCTTTCTTTGATAAATATTACCTCTTGGATTCCGTCAAGAAGATCACAGCTTCCCTCAGCAACTACACCTGCACACTCCACAAACTTGGTTATGTGAGTGTAACTCCTTTTACAGCAATGCTGCGAAATTTAATATCATGGATAACACTATGAGTGTCACGTCAAAGTTTACATGGATTTTTTTTTCTTAAAATCATAATAAGTAAGTTAGGAAATTAATTCTGAATGACAACACGAGATCTAGATATTGGTAACTGTGCACCAAGGAGCCATCCTTGAACAATATGATTCGAAATAATGAGCCACTAATGATAGAACACCAATTATTGTCTTCTTGGATATAGTTATAATGTCAGAACTGCGAAGTTTACTTGAATGACGCGATTTTGCCTTTTCAAGTTGTTTACATTTAAAAAAATAATCATACTTTAATTTAACTGAAAAACAATCAATATGGATCCACTTACTTCAAAATATCACGACCTTTAAATTGCACGGTAATACCAAAGACGCGGTTACATTTCGTTTTAGAAAATCAAAACGTAAATGGAGATTCACAAAACTTTAAAAAGAAATATATGCAGTAAAGCCGAGTACAATATTTTAAGAGTGACTAAACTCAAATGTCGTTTTTACTTGAAGCAAATGGTAGAAAGAAAAACTCCACCATGACACATCCTAGGAAAAAATCCTTCTGAAGTTGGAATGAATATTATCTATATATATCTTTCCCCCAGATTGATGAATATCTGAACCTGGACCTCAACAACATCGTCAATAATTACAAGAATCTCACCATTGGGGAAAACTTCAGGAAAGATCTCGTCGATGGTTTATATTACTGCAGAGACTTATCGGTAAGTTGAAATATTTAACGATGAGAAATCAAGTATACGATGTCTATGAATATATACATTGTTCTAAAGGGTCCACAATAATACAACGTGTAAAAAGTCCGTGTATTTGAAGACTTTACAGAAAGCTTTTGAACCCTTCCCTGGGTTCATCTTCAGTCCAAATGAACAATAAGTTACAAGAAGTACAGAGGTAAATTGAAAAAACAATAGTCGTTGAAGATTGTTGACAACGGTCGTTAGCTTGTCAACGATCTTCAACGACTATTGTTTTTTAAATTTACCTCTGTACTTGTTGTAAGTTATTGTTCATTTGGAATGAAGATGAACCCAGGGAAGGGTTCGAAAGCTTTCTGTAAAGTCTTCAAAATTATACACGGACTTTTTACACGTTGTATTATTGTGGACCGTTTAGAACATTATATATACTCTCGTGATAGAGAGTTTTTCCCTAATATATACATTTGCAAACTCATAATTATACAACTTTATAATATTAGATACATTTGATGTGGAATCCTGTTCTATTTATATCTAACATTTTTAGCTTTTTCGCTGTTATATAATGATAGTTCCTCGTTGGACGAGTGGTTTACGTGCTCGCCTACCGATTCGGTAGTCTCGAGTCCGATTCCCCACTCTGCCAACATGGAACCAGTGGAATTTGTTTCTGGTGATTAGAAATTAATATATCGATATAATGGGTTTCAGATCCCACAATAACCTGTAGTATCCGTTGCTAGGTAACCAATTGGTTCTCGGTCAATGATCGTTCGGGCCAGCACTAGGAGAGCTGTTAAGTCAGCACAGCAGTCTGGTTAAACTAAGATATACTTCACTTTACTTCACTGCTATATAATGCTGCATGAAATGAGATTTGCATGACCGTTCTGAATCATGTCTAAAATACATCCTCGACGTTTCCCCTTATTTTCTCCTTTTTTACCCCTCTTCCCAGTACTGCCTCCCCCTGCAAAACCCCAGGTCTCCCCTTCCCATCCACCTGCAGCGCCTTCTGATGGCCATGGAGTGCGAGAAGGAGACCAGGACCAACGCCTGCTTCAAGGAGGACCTCAGGAAGAACATCGACGAGTTCGACCTCTCCTTCTTCCCCAAGGACGACGACCCCGAGGACCAACTGAATAAGCTCTCAGCAATTATCACCGGAATCGATTCTCTCAACGAACTCGAGATTCTTTGAGTTCGAGGCGTCGGAAGCGGAAAACTCTTTGGTGTCAAGGTCTAGGGAAATAAATCTGATCACTTTTTCTCTATACTGTTAATGAAAACGTTCCTGAGCCAGATGCAGCAGCAGCAGCAGATACATCGTGGAAATGGAATTCTCTTCGATGTTTACGTTTCGCATTTTCCCCGGAACTCTGGAAACTTTTGCAAAGAGTAAACGAAACTTTCCAACTTTTTACGCTTAAATCGGTTAGCTCTGTTTAAGCATATCCTACCAGTGTGATAGATACGTATGCGAAATAAATTTTAGGAGAAAATCATGTGAAGTATTTCTGTATCCCACAATCAAATACGTTTGCTCTATATCAAACAAGCAAATGAATAATAAATAGACACATAAAATATCTTTAGGGAAAATATATAGACAAAGGAAAATCTTACTTTATATAATGGGCGTAATGTCTGCCCGTCCGCCTGTCATTCTATCACGGCCAAACGGCTGGTCTGATGGGCATGAAACTTGGCAGCGTTATAGTGGGGACCCCTAAGATGATTTATAATGGGGTTTTAGCCTACCTCCCCCTCCCCATCCAAAGGGGGTAGGGGTGAGAAGGGATTCCCTGAAAAGGATGTGGTTCTGCCCGTGAAACGAGGCTGTTATGCCCGTAGACTTAGTTACTTCACGGATTTTCATACATAATTTCTGTGTACATATGTTTGCTACTATTTGTAATGGAAATACTACAACACAAAAAATAATACCACTTGTTTGATTGGCATTTTTGATACACTGGGATTAATTCATTTCCCAACATGTGCCAAGCAACAATAGAGTTCTGCAGCCGGTTAGTGAATAATTAACCCAAAATACAAGGATTAAACACACCCATAAATATAAATATAAAACTGACTGGGTCTGATCCAATTCTTTGTTTTTTGCTGTAAATATATTTCTTCAGCTAAACTCAATTCTCTCTTTTTTTTTATTATTTCTAACCTAATGAACTAAAGGATTAAGTACTGATTTGGATTAAGCAGTCTTTGTGCCTAATCAGGCCCTTGTTGTAAGGTGTGGTAAGGTGTGGAAGGGTGTACGGCGGCCTGATGTCAACCTCTGAATTGTGGCCAACCAACATGGATAGTGTTTGCAAGGGAGGGTGGATGGGTGGAAGGAGAGGGGTTAAAAAGTTTAGCATAAATTTCTGATGCCTGCATTACTTCGAGATTAGCTTGTATGACGCTGAGCTACCAAGCACCTTAGCGTAAGTTGTCCGCTAAACTGAGATATGAGGATGCCAAACACCCTCGCCCTCTAACTCCACATACAAAAAGCCCTGATCCACATAAAACTAGGGCTTATATATGAAAAGCTGCATAGCCCGAATACTAAATGGTATATTTTCCCAATACCCGGGGCATATGGACCAAAAAATCTAGTTGTTACTTTCATCTGATGTTAAAGTGAGAATATATCTCAACAAACTTTTAAGTGCTCCCTCACGTATATGTGATGCAATCTTCCGTTGTCAAATTTCACTGAGCTTCCCCTTCTTCCCATCTGTACCGGTCCTCCTTTGTCTCTGACGTCATAAGGCTGGGGACATTCAAGATGATCTATTTTTTTATTTCAGAGACTTAAGGTGCTTCAACCTATTGCTGTGCACAGTCCACTGCTTCCTGCTTTGTTGCTTACCCAGGACATTATTGTCTGGGACACCACAAAACACTCATGATGTTCTTTCACATAGAGCACCTCACCACAGTTTGGGCTAAGACCTTTGCAATACCAACCTCTTGGCATTATTCCAGACAGAGAACTCACGAATCTAGCATATGTGTTTGATACTGAAATCATAATGGAAATCTGGCATGGAGATGGTAGACTTGAGTAGCCTCTGGCCATAAGATTCACAGTAGCTGATCTTAAATTTCTGGATGACCTAATTGTCTACAAGCCAAATCAGAGACTAGCAAGTAAACGACAAGAATGTTTTCTCCTAGTGTGTTAACATGAAGATGGGCACACGCTTTAAATTTGCCTATAATGCTGAAACAAAGTAAAGGTGAAACTTGTGGAAAAGGACTGCAACATTCACATTGGGATTCCCTTTTGCACCATACAACAATGGAGATTGTTGGATATTTCTGAGCGATTACATTCTAAGATTTTCTGATTCACGAATTCCTGAGGTATGTGCGCACATTAGTACAGCATGTTCGTTGTTCCACTTGAAACCTTTAGCAACTTTTCTTAATTTCCCTGACAAAGCTCTTCCAGAAATGCCCCCATACAATAGGCTAGTATATATTCACTGTTGGATTATCAGCATCATCATCAGCAGATATAAATAAACTAATGATGTCCTACTGCCTGATCCCATTAAGTTTTAAAGCTCTACAGCCACCAATCTAAGAAGACACATAGGTCTGTCATCATCATTTGATGACAGAACATATTGGCCGTTTCTAAGACGAGTAAACCTCAGTTGAGCTTATCTTCAGTACTTTGTGAAGCAATTCATTCTAATATTATTTTTTTTACTGAGCTGTAGCTAAAATTCTCTAAGCCATTAATATAAACTGCTGTTCTCTCCGCAACTGGATATCATGTGAAATACCTTGTACTCCTCCATTAAGACCTTTCCATCAATGTCAGAATCTTATTTTTTAATACTGACATTTCTTATGGATTGACATAATCTAAAGACAAAGCTTTTATACTCTTGTTACTCTTTCCATCCTCAGAGTTCATTGCAGTGCACAAGCATACCACAAAATTTGCAACAATCACACACAAAGTTTGCAATTTACAATAAAGGTGAGAGTTAGCATCGGTTACATAAGTATTTGTTAGACCTATACTTTGACTGTGAAAGATGGAAGAAACATTCTTGAATCTCCACATTTTCAAAGACAGATTTGAAAGCACCCATAACTGGTTTCTCAAAATCCGTGGTAATTGTGCTTGGCTGTAATTCTGGGTGCTTTTGTGTCAAGATACTAAAGGATTTTTTTTAAGTTCCTTTTGTTTTATTTGTCAGCAAAATATAGACACATGCAAAAAAATATTCACTTTTAATAGCATGGATCGTGTATAGTTGATAAAATAATTGTGGAACCATTTTGAATGGCCCATCACACATCCAGTATGCAGCAGTTGCAAGTATGTCTAGCATAGTTTTGCTTGCGAATATTAATATTTCATGGGAATCACTTTCATCATAAACTAAAAAGTTTTCTGTAGCACTCCTCACAGTAATTGTTTCAAAAACTTCAGGTAAATTGATCTCTAAAAGTGAATTCGGTTCGGGAAAGTTGCCTTTTATTTTTTGCCATTTTCGTTGAATGCATTTGCTAAGTGCTTTCTTTTCGGCATGCAAGATGAAGTTTCACAATCAATATTTTGCATAATGTAACAATGATTCTACGTGGTGGTGCAGTTGAACCAGAAGCTTGTTCTCTTGGCATACTTAAGGCAATCTTAGCTTTTTTCTGTGGCACATCGTGGGCATGTGAATGCTTTTGGCCTAAAACTACATCACTATTATCACTATAATCAGCCGGAGTTGTAGCACTTCCTTTACAGCCTTTGATGACGCATCTCCAATTTTGTGTTTCGTTATTGGTTGTATTCCTTCGGTAAACATATCCTTCGTGACATATTTCATCACATCCTTTTTGCGATTTTATTACTTTCATGTTGATGGGCTGTTCATTTAGAGTAAGTAAAATCCAACAGACGGATAAGCAAGATAACTTATAAGGAAATGCAAATCACTTGATGCCTGTTGTCAAACTAAAACTAATATTTTAAATATCTTAGATACCTTCAGAAGTAACTGTTTTGAACAAGCTATTTTGGAACTATACTCTGTTTTTTTTCCATCTGCCCATCCGCCTGTGGTGTTTGCGCATGGTATCACTGAGTCCTGGGCTTTAAATAATTACGCTTTGTGTAAGTTTTAGGTAAATAAAAGGATATCTGGGTGTACATTTGCAACTGAAAAGTGTTTTAATAATTTACTGTATGCGAATTACACCGTTAATATTCGAAATGGGATATTGTTATTATTGTTGAATGCAAGCTGCCTTTTCGGGGTGGCGAATGGAACAGCCAGACGCAGTGGCGGCAAAAAATTGCCTCTCTCGCTGTTCACTACGGCAAGATGTCAACTGTATTGGACCACACCTACTCTGCTACTAAGCTACGTGTTACTTCATTACACGTAAGTATATCGGTTCATACTTTTAATTTTTATAAAGTGCGTTTTAGCTAGATGCGATATAATGTAACTTGTTTTAGCATGTTTAATGGAATTTGCGTCTGGCTGTTCCATTCGCCACCCCGAAATGGCAGCTTGCATTCAACAATAATAACAAAATCCTATTTCGAATATTAACGGTGTCATTCGCGTACAGTAAATTATTAAAACACTTTTCAGTGGCAAATGTACACCCAGATATCCTTTTATTTACCTAAAACTTACACATAGCGTAACTATTTAAAGCCCGGGACGCAGTGTTACCATGCGCAAACACCACAGGAGGATGGACAAATGGAAAAAAAAACAGAGTATAGATACGGTCAGAAGTTACTGTTTTGAACAAGGTATTTTGGAACTAGCTGTTTTGGGCAAGCTATTTTGGTACACTAGCTATTTTGGTATGCTAGCTATTTTGGAATTAGCTCTTTTAGACTAGTTATTTTGGGACTAGATGTTTTGGGTTTCACCCAAATAAAAGTATAATGCTAAAAGGTGGGGGCCAAAGGATCGCTGAAAACACCCATTAGAATACCATACCTACAATGCATCAAGTGAGGTGCAAAAACTGCATTCCCTCCCTACGAAGAACGGACCACTACAGAGATTCGCTTACTTTTCCTTCGCTCTTAGATTTATCCTGTTTATTTTTCCCTTGCTTTTAGATATTCCGTAATTTATCCTTCAACTTATATCTAAAAAATAAGTTATATTCTCATCATGTTGTCCTACAAGTGTTTTTTTTTTAAATGATTTTTTTAGGTTAAAATGTCATATTGGTTGAAAAACCGAGACTTATATTCCTGTATCTTAACAAACTTTTCTTGATTTTTCATTATTTCTTAGATTAGAATTTGTAAGAAAATAATCAGATTAACCGGATTCTCAAATGACATCCTGCTGGCAAATATTTCCCGCTACACTCGTACTCTGATATTAATTCTTGTTAACAATATCATATCGCCACAGTAGCAGGATACAAAAAAAAAAAAAAAAAATAAAATAAAAAATCCACGTGCTTGCATAATTATCGCATTATAACCTACTGAGCAGTAAATTACTAGCAATAAATTATGGAACGTCTTTGTTTTTCCTTTAATAACCCAATTTTACTAACGTGAAAATTAACGAACACAAAAGATTTCAACGAGAGAGAATAATCACAGCCGAGTCTAACGATTTCATTTAACCGATTAAAATCGCCCTTGGAAGACGACATCATTGTCCTGCATGCAGATGGGTGGGACAACCTCATTCGCTTCTCAATCTGGATCGTGTATATAAAGAAGGCAGCAGCCTCTTCTCATCGTGTTAATCCATCACCACTTCTGGAAGACGAAGGTAAGTGAAGCTGCGGTAGCACTGGCGACTGGCAAACGGAAAAGTCACTAGGTGTTTGAACGAAAACTTTTGGTTTTATGAATTTTCCTTCTGACAATAATGCAGCTCTCAAAAAGTTGATTTCAAGCGAGTCTTTGAAATAATCCCTGTCTTTTATCTCACCTTATCATAATGGGAAGAAAAATCTGGGTGTAATACGGCATTTTCATTTTTAAACTTAGAGATACCATTATCATTACTTTATGTCTGGGGGAGACTGACCCGGTCTTTCCACCATATTATTATCATAATTGTTATTATTATTATTATTCTAAGGAAAAAAATTTAATCATTGCGAAGATTTAACAGAACCTGTGCATAAAAGAAATTGTTTTTTATCTTTTTAACACCAATTTCTTTTCATTTTGCAGTTTTGCATGAGTCATACTTTGATGTTTTATGGTGTGTTTTGCTACACATGTACAAAAAGCACAACACCAGCAAAACAAATAATCATACGCTATAGTTCAAATAAGCTCTAAAAAACTACACAGAAGTCAATTAAATATAAAAACAAGTTACTTGAGTATCTGTAGCTGAAGATTTCATAATTGGCCGTCTATTGTTGCAGGCACGATGTACCGAACTGTGGTTTTAACTGCTCTGGTGGCCGTTGTCGTGGCCCAAGAGGCACTTTTCGAAAAGTACGGCTTCACCAAGGTAAGTACTGTACTATTTAAGTACTTCACTCGTGTTTGGAGAGGGACACTGCACCAGAATAAGGACTCTGCAGTCAAGATGACCCAAGATTAAATATAAAAACATCCAAAGTTACATTCATTGTTTGTTTCATGAATGACCAAGAATATAGATAATGCGATGTACGTGAATTTTCCAAAAGTAAACTTGACCAAAGATAGCAATGGACCGGTTTCTACAACCAACTTAACTAAAGAAGATAACGGACCAATTTCTAAATCTACTCTCGGGAAACAATGTCATGTCATGAGTGATGATATTCTCATCTTTCAAAAATCTAATTTTTCTTAAAAGCAACTGTAATTATTCTTTATTCTATTGCCATGTATTAAATATAAAGAAAATTTACTTTAATTATCTTTTTTTCTGAAAAATGAATAGGTTATATAAGTTTCTAATTATAAATAATTTTCTCTTTGTTTATGTACAACTTTCACCATGTAAATCTAATCTTATGTATAGGTTTTAAGTCTTTAATAGATGACCATCTTAAGAGTACATCTGAAACTGATACTAAATTTACTGTATTATGCACATATTCTTTATGGTGAAAAGTCCTTAATAATAATAATAACAACAACTTTATAAAATCGTATTTCTGATTCCCACACAGACCATGGCTAGCTGTTTCGGGGAGAAAGCCTATTACGACTTCCTGGCCAGAGCTGGTAGGGCCCAACGAGAGTGCCTACAACTTCCGGTCTCAAATCTGTACAGACTTGACTTCTCTCTCTATTCGCACTTGGTAAGGATTTATAATTGTCATCAACTTTATATCAAATCGTGATGGCCGAATTTTAAAGACTGAAAAAGAATTTTGTTCAATTTTTTGTTTTAGTTTTTCACGTTATCAAATGGTACACAATCATGTTTCGAATACTTTGATTTTTTTTTTTTATTTCCCAGGGGCATCCACTCCACTTCGGAGGAGAGTCCCAGTACGTGCCCTTCCCCTCCTATCATCCGGTGCATCCTGGAACTCATGGGCATCCAGGAAATCAGGGTCATCCAGGGCAATACCACGCGCCTCATTCCTACCAGCAATTCCAGTACAGGAAGGTAACACTCTTTTTTCCCAATGAATTCCCTGTGTGCTTGACTATGAACATCTAAATAATTGCTTAGCTTGTGCTTTTCTTAAACAGGAAACTTGCAAGAATGAATTATACGTGAACGATGGCAGTGCATTAATACAATGAACTGCGTAACAAAACTTCATCCCTATTACTAATAATAACCTAAATGAATTTCCTCCAGAAACGCCAAGCAGCAGAATTCCAGCCACAAAAGGATGGGCCTTTCTTTGATAAATATTACCTCTTGGATTCCGTCAAGAAGATCACAGCTTCCCTCAGCAACTACACCTGCACACTCCACAAACTTGGTTATGTGAGTGTAACTCCTTTTACAGCAATGCTGCGAAATTTAATATCATGGATAACACTGAGTGTCGCGTCAAGGTTTACATGGATTTTTTTTTTTTACTTAAAATCATAATAAGTAAGTTAGGAAATTAATTCTGAATGACAACACGAGATCTGGATCTTGGTAACTGTGCACCAAGAAGCCATCCTTGAACAATATGATTGAAAATAATGAGCCACTAATGATAGAACACCAATTATTGTCTTCTTGGATATAGTTATAATTTCAGAACTGCGAAGTTTACTTGAATGACGCGTTTTTGCCTTTTCAAGTAGTTTACATTTAAAAAAAAATAATCATACTTAAATTTAAATGAAAAACAATCAACATGGACCCACTTACTTCAAAATATCACCACCTTTAAATTGCACGGTAATACCAAAGACGCGGTTACATTTAGTTTTAGAGAATCAAGCTTTAAAAAGAAATATATGCAGTAAAGCCGAGTACAATATTTTAAGAGTGACTAAACTCAAATGTAGTTGTTTTTACTTGAAGCAAATGGTAGAAAGAAAAACTCCACCATGACACATCCTTGGAAAAAATCCTTCTGAAGTTGGAATGAATATTATCTATATATATCTTTTCCCCAGATTGATGAATATCTGAACCTGGACCTCAACAACATCGTCAATAATTACAAGAATCTCACCATTGGGGAAAACTTCAGGAAAGATCTCGTCGATGGTTTATATTACTGCAGAGACTTATCGGTAAGTTGAAATATTTAACGATGAGAAGTCAAGTATACGATGTCTATGAATATATACATTTGCAAACTCATAATTATACAACTTTATAATATTAGATACATTTGATGTGGAATCCTGTTCTATTTTTATCTAATATTTTAGCTTTTTCGCTGATAGTTCCTCGTTGGACGAGTGGTTTACGTGCTCGCCTACCGATTCGGTAGTCTCGAGTCCGATTCCCCACTCTACCAACATGGAACCAGTGGAATTTGTTTCTGGTGATTAGAAATGAATTTATCGATATAATGGCTTTCAAATCCCATAATAAGCTGTAGTATCCGTTGCTAGGTAACCAATTGGTTCTCGGTCAATAATCGTTCGGGCCAGCACTAGGAGAGCTGTTAAGTCAGCACAGCAGTCTGGTTAAACTAAGATATACTCCACTTTACTTCACTGCTATATAATGCTGCATGAAATGAGATTTGCATGACCGTTCTGAATCATGTCTAAAATACATCCTCGACGTTTCCCCTCATTTTCTCCTTTTTTACCCCTCTTCCCAGTACTGCCTCCCCCTGCAAAACCCCAGGTCTCCCCTTCCCATCCACCTGCAGCGCCTTCTGATGGCCATGGAGTGCGAGAAGGAGACCAGGACCAACGCCTGCTTCAAGGAGGACCTCAGGAAGAACATCGACGAGTTCGACCTCTCCTTCTTCCCCAAGGACGACGACCCCGAGGACCAACTGAATAAGCTCTCAGCAATTATCACCGGAATCGATTCTCTCAACGAACTCGAGATTCTTTGAGTTCGAGGCGTCGGAAGCGGAAAACTCTTTGGTGTCAAGGTCTAGGGAAATAAATCTGATAACTTTTTCTCTATACTGTTAATGAAAACGTTCCTGAGCCAGATGCAGCAGCAGCAGCAGATACATCGTGGAAATGGAATTCTCTTCGATGTTTACGTTTCGCATTTTCCCCGGAACTCTGGAAACTTTTGCGAAGAGTAAACGAAACTCTCCAACTTTTTACGGTTAAATCGGTTAGCTCTGTTTAAGCATATCCTACCAGTGTGATATATACGTATGCGAAATAAATTTTAAGAGAAAATCATGTGAAGTATTTCTGTATCCCACACTCAAATAAGTTTGCTCTATATCAAACAAGCAAATGGATAACAAATTGACACATAAAATATCTTTAGGGAAAATATATAGATAAAGAAAAATCTTACTATAATGGGCGTAATGTCTGTTAGTCCGTCTGTCATTCAATTACGGCCAAACGGCTGGTCTGATGGGCATGAAACTTGGCAGGGTTGTACTAGGGACACCTAAGATGATTTATAATGGGGTTTCATCCTACCTCCCCCTCCCCCTCCGAAGGGGGTAGGGGTGAGAAGGGATTCCCTGTAACAGATCTGATCTGGTTCTGCCCGTGAAACGAGGCTGTTATACCCGTAGACTTAGTTACTTCACGAATTTTCATACATAATTTCTGTGTACATATGTTTGCTAGTATTTGTAATGGAAATACTGCAACATAAAAAATAATACCACTTGTTTGATTGACACTTGCTACACTGGGATTAATTCATTTACCAACATGTGCCAAGCAACAATAGAGTTCTGCAGCCGGTTAGTGAAAAATTAACCCACAATACAAGGACTACACACACCCATAAATATAAATATAAAACTGACTGGGTCTGATCCAATTCTTTGTTTTTTGCTGTAAATATCTGTCCTCTGCTGAACTCAATTCTCTCTTTTTTTTATTTCTAACCTAATGAACTAAAGAATTAAATACTGATTTGGATTAAGCAGACTGTGCCTAATCAGGTCCTTGTTGTATGGTGTGGTAAGGTGTGGAAGGGTGTACGGCAGCCTGATGTCAACCTCTGAACTGGGCCCAACCAACATAGTGTTTGCAAGGGAGGGTGGATGGGTGGAGAGGGGTTAACAACTTTAGCATAAATATCTGATGTCTGCATTACTTCGAGATTAGCTTGTATGACGCTGAGCTACCAAGCACCTTAGCGTAAGTTGTAAGCTAAACTGAGATATGAGGGTGCCAAACACCCTTGCCCTCTAACCCTACATACAAAAAGCCCTGGTCCACATAAAACTGGGGCTTATATATGAAAAGCTGCATAGCCCGAATACTAAATGGTATATTTTCCCAATACCCAGGGCATATGGACCAAAAAATCTAGTTGTTACTTTCATCAGATGTTAAAGTGAGAATATATCTCAACAAACTTTTAAGTGCTCCCTCACGTATATGTGATGCAATCTTCCGTTGTCAAATTTCACTGAGCTTCCCCTTCTTCCCATCTGTACCGGTCCTCCTTTGTCTCTGACGTCATAAGGCTGGGGACATTCAAGATGATCTATTTTTTTATTTCAGAGACTTAAGGTGCTTCAACCTATTGCTGTGCACAGTCCACTGCTTCCTGCTTTGTTGCTTACCCAGGACATTATTGTCTGGGACACCACAAAACACTCATGATGTTCTTTCACATAGAGCACCTCACCACAATTTGGGCTATGACCTTTGCAATACTAACCTCCTGGCATTATTCCAGACAGAGAACTCACGAAACTAGTATACGTGTTTGATACTGGAATCGTAATGGAAATCTGGCATAGAGATGGTTGACTTGAGTAGCCTCAGGGCATAAGATTCACAGTACCGGATCTTAAATTTCTGGATGACCTCATTGTCTACAAGGTAAATCAAAGACAAACACAGACTAGCAAGTAAACGACAAGAATGTTTCTCCTAGTGCGCTTGCAGGAAGATGGGCACATGCTTTAAATTTGCCTATAATGCTGAAACAAAGTAAAGGTGAAACTTGTGGAAAAGGACTGCAACATTCACAATGGGATTCCCTTTTGCACCATACAACAATGGAGATTGTTGGATATTTCTGTGCGATTAGATTCTAAGATTTTCTGATTCACGAATTCCTGAGGTATGTGCGCACATTAGTACTGCATGTTCGTTATTCCACTTGAAACCTTTAGCAACTTTTCTTAATTTCCCTGACAAAGCTCTTCCAGAAATGCCCCCATACAATATGCTAGTCATATATTCACTGTTGGATTATCACATCATCATCAGCAGATATAAATAAACTACTGATGTCCTACTGCCTGATCCCATTAAGTTTTAAAGCTCTACAGCCACCAGTCTAAGAAGACACATATAGGTCTGTCATCATCATTTGATGACAGAACATCTTGGCCGTTTCTAAGACGAGTTGAGCTTATCTTAAGCACTTAGTGAAGCAATTCATTCGAAAATTATTTTTTTTACTGAGCTGTAACTAAAATTCCCTAAGCCATTAATATAAACTGCTGTTCTCTCTGCTTCTGGATATCATGTGAAGTAGCTATTCTTGTACTCCTCCATTAAGACCTTTCTATCAGTCAGAATCTTATTTTTTAATACTGACATTTCTTATGGATTGACATAATCTAAAGACGCTTTCCATCCTGAAAGTTCATTGCAGTGCACAAACATACCACAAAGTTTGCCACTTGAATATACGAGGAGAACTAAAAGCCTGCAGCATCATTCTCTCATTTCCAAGACGGGTGTTATTGTAGCCTTCAATCACAGAAGACGAGAGCTTGCATACCATGTAACAGATCCATTGCACCTCCTATTTCACCTTTGTCTTGAACGCAGAAGGCCACCAACCTGTTATTGCACTCAGAGGAGATGAACGAAAGATTTCTTGGTTCAAGCTACATTTAACTGAATATGCCAAATCAGTCAAGATTTTACAAAAAGATAACATTAAGCTCGTCCCAAAAATTCGAAAATTAATTGGTTAGGAACTGTTTCTAAAATTTGCAGAATATTTACATTTTCCTGTATGTATACATACATACATACGTACCCACATATAGATATAATTTATATTTATGTTAGGTATTTATATGTTAAAGGCACTGGTAATGTTAGTAATTAAAATTTGGGTGCAAAGGACTGTGTCGCCAGCAGACCGGAACGTGCAACGTAGCACAGTCGCGAGTGGTGTGGAAAAGCTTGAAAACATTGGAACGAGACAAAGCATGCCAACAATATCACACACACACACACACACACACACATACATACCTTAGATTTATGCCAGCATGCATTTCTAAATGCCACGGTGACATCTAAATTTCCAAACTTTTCAAGCATTTTGGATGCGTTCATCACTGCAAGCCTATTATCCAAGCTAGCATGAAATGAAGGAACATTCGCTTTCCCTGGCAGGACGTGAACCCTCGAACGAAAGTTTCCCTCGACAAACGTGATAAGCACTTTGATCTGAACCATAAGGCGCTAGCACGTTGGACTGGAACCTAAAATACGTGGTCAAGCCCTGCCCTGGAACGTGAAAGTTTCTTCATTTATTCCAGGTTTGGGTAATTGGTTATGGTAAGACAGGAAGCCGAAAAATTACACACACACACACACACACACACACACACACACACACACACACATATATATCTATATATATATATATATATATATATATATATATATATATCATAAGGCAAATGAAGTTCCTCGTTGGACGAGAGGTTTTCGTACTCGGCTACCAATCCGGTGGTCCGAGGTTCGATTCTCGGCTCGGCCAACGCAGAATCAGAGGAACTTATTTCTGGTGATAGAAATTAATTCCTCGATATAATGTGGCTCGGATCCAACAATAAACTGTACGTCCCGTTGCTAGGTGACCAACTGGTTCCTAGCCACGTAAAAATATCTAATCCTTCGGGCCAGCCATAAGAGAGCTGTTAATCAGCTCAGTGGTCTGGTGAAACTAAAATATACTTTTTAACAGGGCAAATGAAACACCAGATGTAAATCCTAGCTGGTTTCGTCTTTATAACCAGGACATCTTTCAGTGCTCCGATACAAAGTGACAGAAATTTACAGCATATGTGCTACAGGGACAGTACAAACGAACATCCATACGGATGGAAACCGCATATTCAGACCTGTACATCTTAGTTACATCGAAGAAAGCGGTCAGGATTTATAGCCAGTAACACATTTTCCTTGTGGTACAGCTACGCATAAACAGTACCTACTTGTGTGATATTACATATATTAGACAAAATAATTTCCACAAGGTTAAACATAAACCATGAACCTGTAAGAGCAATTTATGTACAATTTTTTAAAAGATCATTTATCCTTGTAAGAGTAGTCAAGTGCAGGCAGGTCTGTTCATGCGAGATAATTACCTATTAAACTTTGGTAAGAAATTATTTTAAGATTTTTTTCCATTTTTTTTCTTTTCGCAAAACCTCTGTAATGATGCTAATGTATATAAAGTTTTACGTGTGTGTGTGTGTGTGTATGCGAGAGAGAGAGAGAGAGAGAGAGAGAGAGAGAGAGAGAGATGCGAAAAATGATTGCAATGATAATGACTAGTGTTAAAATAATTAAATCTAAATGATTAAAATCGCCCTTGGACAGCATCTTTGTTCAATTGCAAACTGGGCGTGGGAGCTTCATTCTATTTAAATCCAGGACTGTGTATATAAAGATAGGGACAACGTCAGTTCTTCGTATTATTCCATCACCACTTCTGGAAGACAAGGTAAGAGAAGATGTGAATGGAGATGAGCGACGAAAGGGTAAAATGGAATCATGTGACGCCCTTATGTTAAAAGGCCACACGTAAAATACTGTTTCATCTCATATTTATCAGACTTACTTTTTTTTATTACATTATTCGGCCCGAAATCATTGTAATGTGAAGAAATAACGATTGGCTCTAATAAGACATAGGATTTTCAATTCGTCAAGGAATGTTATTGTAATGATTATCAGTTTTTCCCTTTATAAATTCACGAGACATAATCATATCCCCCAAGAAATCTAACGTACATTGTGTTTATAAAAAAAAACTTTAATGACATGTTACTAGGGTTCTCTCTAAGCACGATTCGATGCAATGATTTGTATTAATAAAAAGAGGCCAAACAGTATTTCTATATAAACAATACAAGGATTCATGCGAAATATAGAAATATCTTAATTCCAAGAGCTTCGATATTATTGTATTCCTAAGAATTTTTTCAGTAAGGGGGACTTAGGTCATCGTCCTCCATGTTTACACACACACACACACACACACACACACACACACACACACACACACACACACACACACACATATATATTAAAATATAATGATATATTATATGTATATATATATATATCTATATATATATATATATATATAAAAATATAAAATCTTCAAATCTCCCACAGTATCGACTTCATATTTATGTACGTTTTTGTCTGCTAAGCATGCATAAGAAATGCAGTTCATTTATCACCTCGAAAATCTGCATTAAATTGTAACCAAAATAAATATGACAAACTATTTGTAGTTGAAGTTGTTATTCCTATTGCAGGCACTATGTATCAAGCTGTGGTTTTGGCTCTCGTGGTGGTCGGAGCCACGACCCAAGAGGCACTCTTCGAAAAGTATGGCTTCACTAAGGTAGGCACTGCATTGGATAAATAATTCTGTAGGTGGTAATGCTTTTCCTGCAAGGTATACATTCTTGCTAATTGAAAATTATAAATTGTCAATTCAGCTAAAGAAATAAACACTGATTCCCAAAAGGTGAACTTCAATAAAAAAACAACGGAGTCTGTTTCTGAAAAGTTATATTCGAGTTAAACATTCTGAGACGGGTTTCAAATGAAATGAAGACCTATATCACATTAAATCATGATGAAATTATTTTATTATAATTTATTCCACGTCAATCACTGTACACTACATTCAAAAACATCAAAATTTCTTTAAACACAGACTATGGCAAGCTGCTTCGGGGAAAGGGCCTATTACGACTTCCTGGCGAGGGCTGGCAGGGCCCAGCGTGAGTGCTTGCAGCTTCCGGTCTCCAATCTGTACAGACTTGACTTCTCTCTCTATTCGCATTTGGTAGGTGTCTACATTTCCTCAATTCAAGATGAAATAATACAGAAGAAGTCTTACTATGCAAAATGAATCCCGATAATTATGTCTGTCTAATCCATCAAATCATCCAAAATAGTATTTTGGGTATTAAGAACTATTTTATTAGATATTTCTTTGCATTTTCATTCATATAAGCTTTTAATGAGTTAAGTTTCATACATTGAAATTTGATTACTTCCTCAGGGACATCCTCTCCACTTCGGAGGAGAATCCCAGTATGTGCCCTTCCCCTCCTATCATCCGGTGCACCCAGGACTTCCAGGGCATCCTGGACATCCGACGCATCCTGGACAATCCTACGTGCCTCATTCCTATCAGCAATTCCAGTACAGGAAGGTAACACGCACCGACGCGAGTAATTTGTGTCTTTCTTCAAATGTAAAATTCATAAAATAAACTATTAAAAAGGCTTGTAACCGGGTTACTAATACACTAACTATAATTTCTAACAACATTTAAAATTATTTTCTTCCAGAGACGCCAAGCATCAGAAGTCCAGCAACAAAAGGATGGTCCTTTCTTTGATAAATATTATCTCTTGGACTCGGTCAACAAGATCACAGCTTCCCTTAGCAACTACACCTGCACACTCCATAAGCTTGGATATGTAAGTGATCCCTTTGAAAACATTACTGCTAAATTTGATGTAATACATAACGTAGAATTTACTTGGCAATATCGCCCATGAGCTAATAGTTTGCTTAGTCTGGAAGGATTCGATTTGCGCTCTCCTTATGGAAGCTGGGATGAGGACAGCAACTATCCTCTTTCCAAAATTTGGGAAGAAATGATTAATTCCGGGTGAAATGCTTCAACCTTGATATAACTTCCGCCTTTAATTTTAGATGCATTCGCTCAACTACCATCGCTGTTATGATGCCAGATATTCATAATGATTTCGACGTATTTAGTATAGAAGTGAAAATTTCAGTTCCGCAACGCTTAACCTACGTATATTCTAAAATCCAAAATGTATGGAAACCGTTTGTAATGGGATATTCATTCATTCACTTAGCCAATAAATGTTATTTCTTTTGATATGATAAAATTTTAAATCCTCCAAATGCAAATAAGCATACATAAAATTTATTTTAAGGAATAACAATATTCGTTTACTTAACAGAGAGAAAAGTGAGCAATATTCTAAAGTTTTCAAATGCACTCCGGTGATACTTTACAATTATTCCAGATTCTTAACATAACTCAGAAAAGTTATTAAAATTCAGGGCAGCCATGTGCTAGAGGAAAATGCTCGAGAACCTGGAGTGAATAGCAGCTATATTTTTCCCCCCCAGATTGATGAATATTTGAACCTGGACCTCAACAACATCGTTAATAATTACAAGAATCTCACCATTGGGGAACACTTCAGGAAAGATCTCGTCGATGGTTTATACTATTGCAGAGATTTGTCGGTAAGTTGAAACATATTGTGATTAACAAACACCAAATAGGACAGAAAGTACTCGGCTATCTCGCTTTTTCATTCTTTTCCTTCGTGGCAAAAAAACCTTTATATATATATATATATATATAATATATATATATATATATATATATATATATATATATATATATATATATAATATATCTTTTTAACTCTTCTTGTCAAATTATATATATATGTTTATATAAAATGTATATATATATGTACACAAACACACACATACGTATATACATATATAGATATATATATATATATATATATATATATATATATATATATATATATATATATATATATATATATATATATATATATATATATATAGCACAAGTTTATACACTCTTAAAATCTTTTACATTTTTAACAAAAATTATTAATTTCCACGATCCTGATAAATGTTCAGCTTAAAAATTACTTTTTTGTCTTTTTTCTTTATTTTTCCCAGTACTGCCTCCCCCTGCAAAACCCCAGGTCTCCCCTTCCCATCCACCTGCAGCGCCTTCTGATGGCCATGGAGTGCGAGAAGGAGACCAGGACCAACGCCTGCTTCAAGGAGGACCTCAGGAAGAACATCGACGAGTTCGACCTCTCCTTCTTCCCCAAGGACGACGACCCCGAGGACCAACTGAATAAGCTCTCAGCAATTATCACCGGAATCGATTCTCTCAACGAACTCGAGATTGTTTGAGTTCGAGGCGTCGGAAACGAAAACTCTTTTACTGTCAAGTCACTTCTCTGGAAAAGGACTTCATTGCTGCGTATAATAAAACTGGCAATATATACATCTTTGTTTCTTATACCTCCGGAAAATTACCCAAAGGAAGAACCAAACATTCCGGCTATTTATGGTAAAAAATGTGAGAACTTTGGTGTCTACTGACTGCACAATTACTGCATCATTTTATGTATAACTTTTTATTTATAGCTGTAAACAAAATACAGTTAAATAAAAGTGGACTTTAAAATTCAAATAAGGCCGAAGTCCTTATTACAGCAATTTACTGCAAGCTTGAAAATTTTTGAATAATTCTTTTAATAATAAGCATAACCATAAACATAAACAGACAAAAGAACGCTTAACTCAAGTAGAAGGCTTTAAGGTTCCGGAAAGGAAAATATAACCTTTAGCAATATATATAATTTTTACAATATATTTTTGGCCATTCTTGTAGTAGTAAAAAGAAATAAAATAGTATATGGAGTCCTCTCTCATTTGTTACTCTCACGGTGCATTATTCGTTCGTTTTCCGTTTCAGTTCCCATTCAGTTACGTACCTTCGTTGGAAGGACCGATTTGCTCCGAGGAACTAATGGTCTGTTTATCCAAACTGAAATGGGAGGATCTTATGGGAGGATCTTTTCAAGTGTCAAAGTAAGACATATTTTAAAAGACATAGGGCTCGATGCGACTAATACTTAGGTACCATAAATCGGGAAAATATAAAATAAATGACCATGCCATTATAAACACACTAAAAAAAAAAAAGCTGTTAGCTTATTGGTCAGTGGTGTAATCCTCAAGAAGGAAGGTTGTCCTTTGAATGGATCTACCGTTAGCCTTATATCTTAATAGTTAGAGGCTCAAACTCTGACAGTGATGGTATATCCATTCATTACTACTGTAATAACATTACTATTACCATTATTGCTATTAATGTTCCCATAGGGATATACAAAAGATGGTTACACGAGAGTTCAGACGGCACGTCATGACCCTAGGGTCATAAAGTACCGTCCAAAAGGTCAAACCAATCACCTGCATTCCGCATTCATCTAAGGACCGCGTTAGAGATGTTGGATAACTATCGTTGTCAAACACAAAAAATAAATAACTAATTATTATTATTATTACGACTTATACCGAGCACGCATTTGTCAGAAAAAATCTAAAATGGCCATTGAACGGGACAGACAAAACACACTGACAAAGAAAAAAGAGGAGGTTAAAAAAATATAACCTTAAGGTTGAATTTAATGAGGGCTGTTCCCTAAAACACGACATTTTTTTCTAGTACTTCAGACTGTAGAACGTTTTCGGGTAACATAACTAACTGCTAATTTCTAGTCAAAAAGGGATCTTTAGAAACCAAATGAAATGACTAGGTCAAGTCCCATTTCTTAGCACACACACACACACACACATATATATATATAATATACGTATATATAAATATATATATATATATATATATATTATATATATATATAATATATTATTATATAAATTATTAAACAAAACCATTGTGGAGCAGATGCTTTGCATACAACATATCCTTCAAAAAGCAAAAGCTCAGCGGACGGGCAAAATCGGTAGCTTTATGGTTCACAGGCAGTGGGAAAAAAAAAAAACAGAATTGACGGTGAAGGAAAGAGAGAGGAAAACAACTCTGAAGGAAGCAATTACACAATTGCCTAAGGACAGGAACTTACTGGAATTACTTTAAGTGACAGCTGGGAGCGAATACAATACTTGGAAGAAGGAAAAGAACGGTCTGTGCCGCTCTGTGGTAAAGCAATTAAGTCTTATCTCAGTTCTTTTTTCAACTTTCCTTTTACGTATTTTTGTATCCCTTATTATTCACATCTTGCTTATTAACCATTCGCAAATAATGGCTATTTACCTGACTATGAATTTTAACACAAAAATACCTGCTGCATTATCTTTAATAACAATGTCCCAAAGTACTTTGGCTTATTCCCAAAACTCGTTCCTGTAAGTTGAAGTCAGATCTCTAATCCTTAAACCTCTTTTTGCTGGATTGAGCCGAGATCTATTTTACTGTCTCCAGTAGCCTGTCCCAATGGAAACAAAGGACGATTGAAAACCAACAACAATCTGTGAAAGGAGAACATTACCTCCCATGTCAACATGCACAGGAGAGCTGTGCCAGAGAGAACTATAAAACCCAGCATTGCCACTCTAAGTTGGGAATCTACCACTGCAAAGGTTGGAGCTTCACTAAGCCTATTCCCAAAGATCTCGCCATTTCAATGACACGGATCATTGGACGACCATATATAACTAATTCGAGCCCCTGCTGAATTTCGTCAAGATCATTGTAGAGCTGCAACATAATCAACAAAATAATATTATTGAAAGCAGCATCTTAAATCTGCAGCAGTCTTTGAGAAATCACAGGGAATATTAGATAGATAGTCGTGGATGGAGCGTGGAATACAATGCTGTGTTAGTAAATAAGGATACATTTCATCTCTGATAGCAGATGTGGAACCCAATATAGACCTGCTAACCTGCGTCTTACACAACCACCCTAAGTTGTCTCTCTCACCGAATTCCAATTTTAGTTTTGCTCTAAATACTGTCAACCTAATAAAATCATGGCAATTCTATGCTAGTTGTTGTATCAATGTCTTTGTTGTTTATAAATAAGGGCACAGTCATTTAAGCACATTTTCTTACAGATTTTAGCAACCTATGGCCAAAATTTATCAGTATTGGTGGCAAAAGGTCAGGGTCTTTACAAAGAAAGAAATGGAGATGGAACCTGTAGGTAGTACGTTCTCAAACGACGCCAATATATTGTAAATCAATCAACAGGGAGTTTTTTTCTTTTTAAAGAGTACTGAGTTACAGTCTTGTCATTTTTTCTAGACCTACAGCAGAGTCCACAAAGTACTGCAGCCAAAACTAGGTGATGTTACATATTCTCTATTACAGAAACCTTGGAATTTATAAATACAGTAAACTGACAAACTTACATGAAACTTGTAGTCAAGTTCACAACTCCGCAACATGCATATGAAACTGCCACTTAAAGGGAAGATGTACGAGTATGTTGCTGTTTTTTTTTTTTGAGGGGGTAAAAATGAAAATACAAAATATAAAAAGCTCGTAGTAAGGCATGTTTGCAGTTAGCCAGGTGGAAGTCAGCAGATTTGAAAAAATTTGTACCCAAATCTGTCACGGCTACGTTGAAAGTAACCAGTTACAACTAATTCACAGGAAGAATCCTACTTTACAGAATACTAAATGACAGCAGACACTGAAACTGTCTCTGGAACGAGCCCAGCATTAAGTAGTTTCCGTCTGCCTTGTAATTCAGAAAAAATAATATTTTTCACATCACCTGTTTTATAGCAAAAGATCTTTTTGATATCCCTGAAATGAATAACAACTTCGCGATATGTGTCTCAAACTACCACTTATCAGAAAGAGGAACAATAATCACGGAATATTTACCTTTATGCTTAATTCAGAGATTATACTTTCAAGGAAAAAAATGTCAGATTGAATTACCACAAATTCTTTCCTAGAATGTCATCTGCCTCTGAAGGAGGAGGAACACCCCTTGGTAAGTGCTTGCTTTGAGACCACATAATATCCTAATGGACCGTTAGTGACTCCTCACAAATTATGAATTTGTTTGTTTGTTTGATTTACAGCGAATTCGTAATGATGGGAAGTTTTCATCTATAGGAAAACAGTTATGAGAGAGAGAGAGAGAGAGAGAGAGAGAGAGAGAGAGAGAGAGAGAAGAGAGATAATCGCTACTATAATGGCATCGTGAATGATTCAGTCTTGAATGATTAAAATCGCCCTTGGACAGGATCTTTGTTCAATAGGCAAATGGGTGGGACAACTTCTTTCTATTTTAATTCAAGATTGTGTATATAAAGACGAAGGTGACAGCAGTACATCGTGTCAGTCCACCACCTCCTCTGGAAGATAAGGTTAGTGAAGCTGGAGTAAGGAAGCAGTAACGTTACAGTCCAGAATTCCCGGGTGCTGTGAGACTCTAGTTTATAGATCGGATTGCTACGATTGACCATGTTTCAACTTTAGTATAATTCCATTTCCATTAGTCCTGTCTTTTTTTAAATGTTTCGTAATTCAAATATATAAAACAGACGACTCTTAACACAACATTTTGCCAGTTCTTTTCGAAAGTAAAGTTCTGATTAATGAACCTGTGTGAATAGATTCTATGACACATAAATTTTGTCATCTACGATTTGAGCTGGTTTCTGAAGTACTTCATTCCCTATTTAAATGAACAGACTTCCCAGCTATGATGAAGAGTGAATAGCCTAAAAATACCAAGAAACTAAATTAGGATTACCTCAAGATACAAAGGTTACTTAACTGTGTCAAATGAAATAACTGTCAGAAAGCTGACTAAAAAACTGACATTTGAAGTTAGCTCGAAAAAGGTAAAGGACTCTTCCGTAACTGACAGTGGCTGCTTTTTGTTGCAGGCACAATGTACAAAACTCTGGTTTTAGCTGTCGTGGTGGTCATTACCACGGCCCAAGATGCACTCTTCGAGAAGTACGGCTTCACAAAGGTAAGTTAAATCACTTCAAAGGCTGCTAATACTGTAGTAAGGAGGGAAGTCCTGCTTGTTCATCATTAAAGCAGATGAAATCAACGATTAGTCACTGTTTTCTGTGAGAAATAATCATAAATTTAGCAAAAGCAATCAATGGTCGTTCCCAAATGTAAAATAAACTGAAGTCATCAATGGAGTCGATGTGAAGAACTTTTTTTTGGCAAATACATGAGAAGTTTTCACTTCAGATTATGACCTTTTTAAAAAAATTTGTAACCTCCATATTAAAATTAAGTAGAAAGATCACAAAAAAATGTAATTGCTGTTTCCCAAACAGACCATGGCTAGCTGTTTCGGGGAGAGGGCCTATTACGACTTCCTGGCCAGAGCTGGTAGGGCCCAACGAGAGTGCCTACAACTTCCGGTCTCCAATCTGTATCGCCTTGACTTCTCCCTCTATTCGCACTTGGTAAGAGTTTATAATCATCTCATTAATCTAACATCAAATGAGACTATAAAAATTTTTCAGGATAGGCTGAATTATAGATATATCATTTAGCGTTCTTCTTTAACCTCTTAAAAAGAGGGAAACAAAAAGACTTAAATATAATACGGTTGCTGATTCCGTTTCATTTCATAACTAATGTTTGTTTCTCAGGGACATCCTCTCCACTTCGGAGGAGAATCCCAGTACGTGCCCTTCCCCTCCTATCATCCAGTACATCCAGGACTTCAAGGCCATCCAGGACACCCAACGCATCCTGGACAATCCTACGTGCCTCATTCCTATCAGCAATTCCAGTACAGAAAGGTAACATTATGTTACAATTAATTCCTTGTGTGTAATCATGAATGTTAGACTGTTTCCTCTATCCGTTTCTTTTCACAGGTAGGACATTTTGCAAGAATGAATTCTAAAGAATTCTATTATAAGAGATATAAGTGTTACCAACATACTAAAACAACTAACTAACCATCTTCATTATCAATAACTGAATGATCTTCCAGAAACGGCAAGCATCAGAAGTCCAGCCACAAAAGGATGGTCCTTTCTTTGACAAATATTACCTCTTGGATTCCGTCAACAAGATCACAGCATCTCTAAGCAACTACACCTGCACACTCCACAAACTTGGATATGTGAGTAATTCCTGTTACAAAAGAGATGCTAGATTTAATAGAACAGAGAACTTCATGGAAGTATTATAGTAGTAGCTTAATAGTTTTCTTATAATGATAACGAACATTAAGTCAATCACGGAAGTATTATAGTAGTAGCTTAATAGGTTTTTTATAATGATAACGAACATTAAGTCAATCATTTTAATTGGGGACTAACAAGCATGTATTTGGGAGATCTATAGATGAATTGCTACAAATTATGAACACTTAAATTCAAAATAATAAATTACTAATGAGATAATGCCAACTATCTTCTCTATAATTATTCATAGCTAATTGATGCTTGAATTCCAAGTGATTAAAGGAGGCTGCGTAGTTCCCCTCTTAATGAGGTAATTGTTTGCTCAGGATAACTATACTTTTCTTAAAATTATTTCATTAAATATTATCGCTTACTCGGGGGGTAATCCTACAAACTACTTTGTTGTTGTTCTTGTTGGGGGTTCAGAAAGGTCCAGGGAAGAGCCTAAAAATCTCTGAAAAAGGAGCTTCACGTTGAGTTAAATATACAAGAATTTTAGGAGAGGATATTAATGATATATTTATTACAATAAAAGTGTAATAAATAAATAATGTGAATGATACATATAACGTATTTACTTCAATTTTCGTTGGTGAAACAAGGCTCTGTTTAACAATAGATTTAAGTACGTTTTAATTTACTTTAAAAGATAGGAATATGATATTTACAACTTATGCACGAGTGGAAAATCTTCCACTCGTCTCAAGTACGCTGGAGGTCGGATCACGCCTTGTCCATTCCGGGTGGAATGCCCTAAAGACAATCATTTATAATTATGTAATGTTTAAGCAGCTTTTGACCCTTATAGCTCTTTATAAATTTACAGCATACTATAAGCTATATATAATAACAAATATATTTTCATACTGACTATCTAAACTTTTACTTTTGAGTTAATTTATTAACTCGGAAAATGTAAGCAATCTCGTTTGGCTTCCAAACACAACTTGGTGACAATTTATAATCATTTCAACGTCCTATGAGAACTAAAAGTTATTAATATTCAGATTTAGAAACCTGCAAAGGCTCTAAATACGAGGGATAATTTTTTGGTTGAAAATAGAATATCGAAGAAAACCGAAAATCAAAAGTAGCCTCTGCTAGATGAAAATTCTATTATAGTGAATTTGAACTGATTGTCACCCATCTGTTTTCTAGGTTGATGAATATCTGAACCTGGATCTCAACAACATCGTTAACAATTACAAGAATCTCACCATTGGGGAACACTTCAGGAAAGATCTCGTGGATGGGTTATACTACTGCAGAGATTTGTCGGTAAGTTGAAATAGTTTGCGATAAGAATAACCACTTTACAAGCGTGTTTTTGTATGCATATATTTATTACACACACGCACACACACACGCACACACACACACACACACACATATATATATATATATATATATATATATATATATATATATTATATATGTATAAAACACATTTATACGCTCTTAAATCCTTGATATAATCTAACAGTGTTTTAGATATTTACCTGTCCTATATTTCGGATGGCACTGCAATAACACAATTTTGCTTCCTGACTACTAATTTCCCCGACCCTGATAAATGTTCATCTTAAAATTTACTTCTTTGTCTTTTTTCTTTATTTTTTCCAGTACTGCCTCCCCCTGCAAAACCCCAGGTCTCCCCTTCCCATCCACCTGCAGCGCCTTCTGATGGCCATGGAGTGCGAGAAGGAGACCAGGACCAACGCCTGCTTCAAGGAGGACCTCAGGAAGAACATCGACGAGTTCGACCTCTCCTTCTTCCCCAAGGACGACGACCCCGAGGACCAACTGAATAAGCTCTCAGCAATTATCACCGGAATCGATTCTCTCAACGAACTCGAGATTGTTTGAGTTCGAGGCGTCGGAAACGAAAACTCTTTTACTGTCAAGTCACTTCTCTGGAAAAGGACTTCATTGCTGCGTATAATAAAACTGGCAATATATACATCTTTGTTTCTTATACCTCCGGAAAATTACCCAAAGGAAGAACCAAACATTCCGGCTATTTATGGTAAAAATTGTGAGAACTTTGGTGTCTACTGACCGCACATTTCCTGCATCATTTTATGTATAACTTTTTATTTATAGCTGTAAACAAAATACAGTTAAATTAAAGTGGACTTTAAAATTCAAATAAGGCCGAAGTCCTTATTACAGCAATTTACTGCAAGCTTGAAAATTTATGAAGAATTATTTTAATAATAAGCATAACTATAAACATAAATAGACAAAAGAACGCTTAATGCAAGTAGAAGGCTTTAAGGTTCCGGAAAGGAAACTATAACCTTTAACAATATATATAATTTTTAAGAGATATTTTTGGCCATTCTTTTAGTAGTAAAAAGAAAGAAAAAAAAAACAATATATGGAGTCCTCTCATTTGTTACTCTCACGGTGCATTATTTGTTCGTTTTCCGTTTCAGTTCCCATTCAGTTACGTACCTTCGTTGGAAGGACAGATTTGCTCCGAAGAACTAATGGTCTGATTATCCAAACTGAAATGGGAGGATCTTTTCAAGTGTCAAAGTAAGACATATTTTTAAAGACATAGGGCTCGATGCGACTAATACTTGGGTACCGTAAATCGGTTGAATATAAAATAAATGACAACGACATTATTAACACTAAAAAAGAAGAAAAAAACGGTTAGCTTATTATAAGCTAACTCTTCTGCGGCTGAGCAGATACAGCATTGGCCAGGTGTCTTATTGGTCAGTGGTGTAATCCTCAAGAAGGAAGGCTATCCTTTGAATGGATACACCGTTGACCTTATAACTAAAGCAAGGCTGACACTTGCACGATTTTGTGGCACGCATTGCCACGAACTGTGTAGTGGCAATGCGTGTCATTTCGGTGGCACGCACCGGGAGGCTCCCGCACTGTTCCCGCAATGTTCACGACGACTTCACGTAGTCTTCACGCATAGGTTACGAATGCGCGCCCAATAGTGCCCACAGTGACGCGAACTGGCACGACGTATTTACGCATAGTTTACTCACTGTTCGCACAAAGTTTACGCACTTTCCGCACTGGCCCGACGAGTTTGCGCAATTCGGAGGCCGTCGTGGAGATTTGGGCACGCCATATAAAAAGGGGGCCTCCCCACCCCTGGCTCCATTTTTGGATTGCCTGTGGAATAGACAACATGCTGAATGCCAGAGATACCGTCGTTGCAGAGAAGAGAAAAAGCCTATACCTGGCAGCTGCTCTAGCCATTGTTGAAGAGCACTTTGCTCTTCCTTGTATTTATTTTGTCTTCGTCATGTCGTCTGTTCGCTGGAAAGTTGTGGAATGGCAAGAAGTGGCTATCCATAACCCCGCACTGACGCGAGCGACACTGTTTCGCAGTAGTCGTGAATTACTGTCAAACTCGTCGTGAACACGCAACGTCCCGCACTATTTGCGACAAATTCACGAAAAGATTGGGCATAGTTAACGAACCGGTCACGAAAAACTTGTGCCAAAACTTTGCACTTTCCGAACACTTCACGCGAGTTTACAACTAGTTAGCGCATTGGCACGACCGAGTTCATGCCAATGCGTGCCACAAAATCATGCAAGGTTCCAACTCCGACAAAGATGGTGTATCCATTCATTACTACTGTAGTAATATTACTATTACCATTATTGATATTAGTGTTCCCATACAGATGTATAAAAGATGGTTACACGAGAGTTCAGACGGCACGTCATGACCCTTGGGTCATTAAGTACCGTCCAAAAGGTCAAACCAATCACCTGCATTCCGCATTCATCTAAGGACCGCGTTAGAGATGAATGGATAACTATCGTTTTCAAACACAGGAACTTCCTGGAATTACTTTAGGTGACAACATGGAGCGTATACAAAACTTGGAAGGAGAGAGAAAAGAACAGTCTGTGGTAAAGCAATTATGTCTTATCTCAGTTCTTTTTTCAGCTTTCCTTTTACGTATATTTTTCTCCCTTATCATTCACATCTTGCCTGTTATCCATACGCAAATTATTTTTACAACATAATGGCAATTTACCTGATTATAAATCTTATATAACATAAAAATACATGCTACATTATATTTAATATCAAAGTCCCAAACTACTTTGACTAATTCCCAAAACTCGTTCCGGTAAGTTGAAGTCATATCTCTAATTCTTAAACCTTCTTTTTGCTGGATTGAGCCGAGATCTATTTTACTGTCTCCAGTAGCCTGTCCCAATGGAAACAAAGGACGATTGAAAACCAACAACAATCTGTGAAAGGAGAACATTACCTCCCATGTCAACATGCACAGGAGAGCTGTGCCAGAGAGAACTATAAAACCCAGCATTGCCACTCTAAGCTGGGAATCTACCACTGCAAAGGTTGGAGCTTCACTAAGCCTATTCCCAAAGATCTCGCCATTTCAATGACACGGATCATTGGACGACCATATATAACTAATTCGAGCCCCTGCTGAATTTCGTCAAGATCATTGTAGAGCTGCAACATAATCAACAAAATAATATTATTGAAAGCAGCATCTTAAATCTGCAGCAGTCTTTGAGAAATCACAGGGAATATTAGATAGATAGTCGTGGATGGAGCGTGGAATACAATGCTGTGTTAGTAAATAAGGATACATTTCATCTCTGATAGCAGATGTGGAACCCAATATAGACCTGCTAACCTGCGTCTTACACAACCACCCTAAGTTGTCTCTCTCACCGAATTCCAATTTTAGTTTTGCTCTAAATACTGTCAAAATGAAAAGTTGTACCTTTTAGGAACAAAACCACTCTAAAATTGAAATTTTTTCCAATTACGTTGTACAAGACAAATCTAAATTATACACGCTATTTTGTCAAGGATAATGGTCTTAAAAATAAACATTTACTGATTTTATAAATGAGGAAAGACAAGTGTCTAGCCTTTCATAATCGATAGTACGTTAGAGTTAGGAGTAATTTGGCAAAATATTCGACTGTTCCCTTGATGCCGTTAAATCCTTATTCTGTTTGATGGAAAAGCAATTATGCTCCTATTTTCTTAAAAAGCTATTATATCCTAGTTTGAATCAGAATTACATCAAGAATTGTTATGTTGTACCGAATTGGTGGTACTACTTTCACCCCACAGCACACCAAACGTAGGGTTAAGAGGCAGCAAGGCGGCTTAATTGACAACCTGCAAGTCCATCGGGGGGGGGGGATGGCGCCTCCACGAATAACAGCCCAACGAAACTGTGGTCATAATACTTCCCATAGTAAATATAACAGGAAGCGACCCTGTGGCTAAATTAAAGAGTATTTGGAGATGAGGCAAGAACAGGTCACTCATCTGATGAATTAATTACTTTTGATAAAATTCCACTCAACAGAGAGACAAAAGATGAACAACCTTAATCAACGAAGGGAAGAGAACGAGATACATTCACAATTTTTATAAGGTAGGTTGATCTTTCATGAAAATAAAAACAACATAAACACTGAGAAGACTGACGGATATGAAAGGTCACGCAGGCAAAATTTGCACCTTATTACAGAAGATAACAAAATTCAGTAGCAATGAGAAAGCTGAGGTGTCTTGTCACCTTGCTGCCAAAATGTCAATCTTTGTTTGACTGTAAAAGGAGGAGATACCTGTCCAGGATGTCCCCAGTGGGGAGCAATGTAATCTACATCAACCTAATAAAATCATGGCAATTCTATGCTAGTTGTTGTATCGTGTAATACAGTCTATGACTGAATTTTTCCTTCAATGTCTTTGTTGTTTATAAATAAGGGCACAGTCATTTAAGCACATTTTCTAACAGATTTTAGCAACCTATGGCCAAAATTTATCAGTATTGGTGGCAAAAGTTCAGGGTCTTTACAAAGAAAGAAATGGAGATGGAACCTGTACGTATTACGTTCTCAAACGACGCCAATATATTGTAAATCAATCAACAGGGATGGGGCAAAAATGAAAATACAAAAAACAAAAAGCTCGCAGAAAGGCATGTTTGCAGTTAGCCAGGTGGAAGTCAGCAGATTTGAAAAAATTTGTACCCAAATCTGTCACGGCTACGTTGAAAGTAACCAGTTACGACTAATTCACAGCAAGAATCCTACTTTAAAGAATACTAAATGACAGCAGACACTGAAACTGCCATTGGAACGGGCCCAGCATTAAGTAGTTCCCATCTGCCTTGTAACTCAGAAAAAATAATATTTTCCACATCGCCTGTTTTATAGCAAAAGATCTTTTTGGTATCTCTTACATGAATAACAACTTCGCGATGTGTGTCTAAAACTACCACGTATCAGAAAGAGGAACAATAATCACGGAATATTTACCTTTATGCTTAATTCAGAGATTATACTTTCAAGGAAAAAAATGTCAGATTAAGTTACCACAAATTCTTTCCAAGAATGTCATCTGCCTCTGAAGGAGGAGGAACACTCCTGGGTAACTGCTTGCTTTGAAACCACATAATATCCTAATGGACCATTAGTGACTCCTCACAATTTATGAATTTGTTTGTTTGTTTGATTTACAGCGAATTCGTAATGATGGGAAGTTTTCATCTATATGAAAACAGTTGCGAGAGAGAGAGAGAGAGAGAGAGAGAGAGAGATAATTGCTACTATAATGGCATCGTGAATGATTCAGTCTTGAATGATTAAAATCGCCCTTGGACAGGATCTTTGTTCAATAGGCAAATGGGTGGGACAACTTCTTTCTATTTTAATTCAAGATTGTGTATATAAAGACGAAGGTGACAGCAGTACATCGTGTCAGTCCACCACCTCCTCTGGAAGATAAGGTTAGTGAAGCTGGAGTAAGGAAGCAGTAACGTTACAGTCCAGAATTCCCGGGTGCTGTGAGACTCTAGTTTATAGATCGGATTGCTACGATTGACCATGTTTCAACTTTAGTATAATTCCATTTCCATTAGTCCTGTCTTTTTTTAAATGTTTCGTAATTCAAATATATAAAACAGACGACTCTTAAAACAACATTTTGCCAGTTCTTTTCGAAAGTAAAGTCTACGGATAATGAACCTGTGGGAATAGATCTATGACAACTAAATTTTGTTCATCTACGATATGGAGCTGGTTCCTGAAGTACTCATTCCCTATTTAACTTCATGAACAGACTTCCCAGCTATGATGGAAGAGTGAATAGCTAAAATACAAGAAATAAATTAGGAATACCTCAGAGAACAACAGGTTACTTAACTGTGCCAAATGAAATAACTGTCAGAAAGCTGACTAAAAAACTGACATTTGAAGTTAGCTCGAAAAAGGTAAAGGACTCTTCCGTAACTGACAGTGGCTGCTTTTTGTTGCAGGCACAATGTACAAAACTCTGGTTTTAGCTGTCGTGGTGGTCATTACCACGGCCCAAGATGCACTCTTCGAGAAGTACGGCTTCACAAAGGTAAGTTAAATCACTTCAAAGGCTGCTAATACTGTAGTAAGGAGGGAAGTCCTGCTTGTTCATCATTAAAGCAGATGAAATCAACGATTAGTCACTGTTTTCTGTGAGAAATAATCATAAATTTAGCAAAAGCAATCAATGGTCATTTCCCAAATGTAAATGAAACTAAAGTCATCAATGGAGTAGATGTGAAGAACATTTTTTTTGACAAATACATGAGAAGTTTTCACTTAACATTATGACCTTTTTAAAAAAATTTGTAACCTCCATATTAAAATTAAGTAGAAAGATCACAAAAAAAATGTAATTGCTGTTTCCCAAACAGACCATGGCTAGCTGTTTCGGGGAGAGGGCCTATTACGACTTCCTGGCCAGAGCTGGTAGGGCCCAACGAGAGTGCCTACAACTTCCGGTCTCCAATCTGTATCGCCTTGACTTCTCCCTCTATTCGCACTTGGTAAGAGTTTATAATCATCTCATTAATCTAACATCAAATGAGACTATAAAAATTTTTCAGGATAGGCTGAATTATAGATATATCATTTAGCGTTCTTCTTTAACCTCTTAAAAAGAGGGAAACAAAAAGACTTAAATATAATACGGTTGCTGATTCCGTTTCATTTCATAACTAATGTTTGTTTCTCAGGGACATCCTCTCCACTTCGGAGGAGAATCCCAGTACGTGCCCTTCCCCTCCTATCATCCAGTACATCCAGGACTTCAAGGCCATCCAGGACACCCAACGCATCCTGGACAATCCTACGTGCCTCATTCCTATCAGCAATTCCAGTACAGAAAGGTAACAATGAATGTTAGACTGTTTCCTCTATCCGTTTCTTTTCACAGGTAGGACATTTTGCAAGAATGAATTCTAAAGAATTCTATTATAAGAGATATAAGTGTTACCAACATACTAAAACAACTAACTAACCATCTTCATTATCAATAACTGAATGATCTTCCAGAAACGGCAAGCATCAGAAGTCCAGCCACAAAAGGATGGTCCTTTCTTTGACAAATATTACCTCTTGGATTCCGTCAACAAGATCACAGCATCTCTAAGCAACTACACCTGCACACTCCACAAACTTGGATATGTGAGTAATTCCTGTTACAAACGAGATGCTAGATTTAATAAAACAGAGAACTTCATTGAAGTATTAAAGTAGTAAATTAACAGTTTTTTTTATAATGATAAAGAACATTAAGTTAATCATTTTGATTGGGGACTAACAAGGCTTAGGGATGTATCTGGGCGATGTAATGATGAATTCCTTAAAATTATAAACACTTAAATTCAAAATAATGAATTGCTAATTAGATAATGCCAACTATCTTCTCTATAATTATTCGTAGCTAATTGATGCTTGAATTCCCAGTGATCAAAGTAGGCTGCGTAGTTCCCCTCTTAATGAGGTAATTGTTTGCTCAGGATTACTATACTTTTCTTAAAATTATTTCCTTAAATATTATCGCTTACTCGTGGGGTAATCCTACAAACTACTTTGTTGTTGTTCTTGTTGGGGGTTCAGAAAGGCCTAGGCAAGAGCCTAGAAAGCTCTGAAAAAGGAGCTTCACGTTGAGTTAAATATACAAGAATTTTAGGAGAGGATATTTATGATTTAATTACTACAACTAAAATGTAAAAAATAAATAATGTGAATGATACACATAACATAAAAAGCATTTCTAATAAAATATAACGTATTTATTTCAATTTTCGTTGGTGAAACAATGCTCTATTTAACCGTAGATTTAAGAGCGTTTTAATTTACTTTAAAATTAGGAATATGATATTTACAATTTATGCATTAGTCTCAAGGACGCTGGAGGTCGGATCACGCCTTGTACATACTAGGTGGAATGCCCTGAAGACAATAATTTCTTTTAGGATATATGATTATTATGTAATGTTTAAGCAGCTTTTGACTTTTAAAGTTCTTTATAAATTCACTGTATTCTATAAGTTATATATAATATCAAATATTTTTTCACACTGACTACATAAACTTTTACTTTTGAGTTAATTTATTAACTCGGAAAATGTAAGCAAACTCGTTTGGCTTCCAAACACAACTTGGTGACAGTTTATAGTCATTTAAACGTCCTATGAGAACTAAAAGTTATTAATATTCAGATTTAGAAACCTGTAAAGGCTCTAAATACGAGGGATAGTTTTTTTTGAAAATAGAATGTCGAAGAAAAACGAAAATCAAAAGTAGCCTCTGCTAAATGAAAATTCTATTATAGTGAATTTGAACTGACTGTCGCCCATCTGTTTTCTAGGTTGATGAATATCTGAACCTGGATCTCAACAACATCGTTAACAATTACAAGAATCTCACCATTGGGGAACACTTCAGGAAAGATCTCGTGGATGGGTTATACTACTGCAGAGATTTGTCGGTAAGTTGAAATAGTTTGCGATAAGAATAACCACTTTACAAGCGTGTTTTTGTATGCATATATTTATTACACACACGCACACACACACGCACACACACACACACACACATATATATATATATATATATATATATATATATATATATATATGTATAAAACACATTTATACGCTCTTAAAATCCTTGATATAATCTAACAGTGTTTAGATATTTACCTGTCTATATTTCGGATTCACTGCAATAACGCAATTTTGCTTCCTGACTACTAATTTCCCCGACCCTGATAAATGTTCATCTTAAAATTTACTTCTTTGTCTTTTTTCTTTATTTTTTCCAGTACTGCCTCCCCCTGCAAAACCCCAGGTCTCCCCTTCCCATCCACCTGCAGCGCCTTCTGATGGCCATGGAGTGCGAGAAGGAGACCAGGACCAACGCCTGCTTCAAGGAGGACCTCAGGAAGAACATCGACGAGTTCGACCTCTCCTTCTTCCCCAAGGACGACGACCCCGAGGACCAACTGAATAAGCTCTCAGCAATTATCACAGGAATCGATTCTCTCAACGAACTCGAGATCCTTTGAGTTCGAGGCGTCGGAAATAGATAATTCCACCCCCCACCCATACAGTTAATAACTCGGTAACATATCAGAACTGATGAAAATACGTCAAAGAAACTAAATTATCTTCAAGTGTTTACATGCTGCATTTTCTTTGGGAGTCTGGAAATTAATCTAAAGAATAAACAATCAATTCCAGCTTTTTAGTTCTGAAGTAGTCAGCTCGTGTATCAATTTAAACACAGGCTGGCTTGTGTACATTATTCTATAAATAAATATGAAATTAAATTCTAAGGGAATATATGATTTTCATTGCATGGCTACCTCACATTCATTGTTTCAAAATAGCTTCTAAAATTTAGTCAAGCTGAGAATAAACGAATATTTATAACAAACACTGAGACAGTATTTATAACATTTACACTATCTATAATAAATAGATAAACAAGAGTGTTCTGAAATACCTACGGCACAAGCCCCCAGTTCCATATAGAGATGTGGATCTAGTAACTCACTGGTATTTACTAGTCCCAACTGTTATAAAAATTTAACAAAAAAATATTTACATAATCATGTTAACAATCACACAAATGGAAAAAAGCATAACGGCCTCCTCGGATGTAACAAATAAAAACTTTCAGGAAGACTGAACATTTTGAAAACTTGATAAGAAACTACATAGTTTTTTTTCGGGAATTTACCTATCTTCTGTTTAACTGATTACAAGTAGGCACCAACCGATGACACAAGCCGTCGGTTTATTGAAAGTAGCTATTGTAGTGACAAAATTAGAAACCGAATCGGTGAGCCCCTCCTCTTCGGATGGGTGGAAGACTCTTCATGTGTCCGAAGAAATAAATGACACAATATCTTGATTGGAATGGGAAGGATTATTGCTTGCCCTTGGGCAAATACAAGTAAAAAAGGGTTATTTTCTTGGTTTCACACCAAACGCTTGATTTCTAAGAGGCAGCGGTATCACCAACTTAAGCAGCCGAGAATAAGTGAAGTGGTATGAAAGACAAATACCCCCTTTTCAACAAATACTCTGACACAGCTCTCAAACTCAATAACAGCCAAGTTAAAAAATACACAGTGCATAAAGACTTACAAAATATGGAACAGTTTAACCAGTTCACGAGTAGCGCAATCTAAATGACAAAATTCCCCAGTTACATCAGAGAACCGTCTGAGAAGCGATATCCATGTGTATCCGATACTTTCCTAGTAATGCCGACGTGAAACTGTCTTGAAGCAGTCAGTTATACAACTGTCATATTAGAGATTGGTTATCACTTTGCCAAAACATAATAATAAAAAAATTACGATCCCTGATTCTGGGGACCATGATAACACATTGCGGCCAAATGTTTATGTCCCGCAGGTTTTAGCTGTTATGAATTTGCCCCGACCGCTAGCTGTGGTGAGAATTGAAACACTGATCATTTATTTGACTCTGTATTTGCCCAAGAACGACGCAGAGCTTCCAATGATAAAATTGCATGCATCCTGAGAAAAATATAAAATTTTCACCGACTTGCTAATTGAGAATGTACAGAAAACTTTGGCCTTTGGTAAATAAATATTGAAAAACGGAGTCTAACCCAATAGTATCATCTCATGATGGAAGTTCCCTACGACTCAGAGAAGACTGCCATACAGGATTTCTTCTGACGGGATCAATATAATGATGATCTATGTCGGTCTACTCTGAATAATCTTAGTGGCTGAAGACTTTTAGAAAGGAGAATAATATCCTAATTGTATCTATAGAAAAGAGATAAGTCACAGTGTGGCGAACTGAATAAAGTTAACGGCAGGTCACTAATCATACTATAATGGGCGTAATGTCTGTCTGTCTGTCTGTCTGTCTGTCTGTCAATCACGTCCAAACGGCTGGTCAAATGGGCATGAAACTTGGCAGGGTTATGGTGGGGACCCTTAAGATGGTTTGTAATGGGGTTTCATCCAACCTACCCCCCTCCTTTGTAGGGGGTGGGTGAGAAGGGATTCCCTGAAACGGAGCTGTTTCTGGCCGTGAAACGAGGCTGGTTATTCCCGTAGACTTAGTTACTTTACGATTTTTCATACATAATTTCTGTACAACTTCCCCAGAGAAAGTCGCGAATATTTCAGCTCAGACACAATAGAAGATGAAAATTATCATCAATATCCGCAAGATTTTTTTAATAACTTAAATCCATCGGGACTGCCAGTGCACAAAATAATGTTGAAGAAGTACTGCCCGGTAATGTTGCTTCGGAATTTCGATCCTGCCAATGGACATAATAAAAAGGAAACTGACAAGTTCCTACTTTCTACTCTTTTTTTGGAAGACACAGGATCATAAGAGCATTTATCATAGCCATAACGCACTGACATACAAGTTGCGTCTTTGCAGTAACATAATGAAAAGAAAGATACTTTATTATTCGTATCACCGTGCAAAGTAATTGACAAAGAAACGAACCAATCAAGATCCCAGTTCCGTTAAATGAAAGTCACTGACAAGAGAGAGAGAGAGAGAGAGAGAGAGAGAGAGAGAGACCTTACCTTACCTTACAGACCTTACATCTTGTTCGGGTTGCCCCAGGTCCCTCAGTGTGAGTCACCTCTTAATGTCTACCAGAGAGTTGCTAGTACATCTCCTGGTATATTTTGCATCTTCCAATCTTGGATGGTCTGGGATGCAGCTTAGATATTTGTCGAGCTTATTCTTAAACACATCTATGCTCACTCCTGATATATTCCTCAGATGAGCTGGCAAAGCAATGAATAGACGCTGCATTATCGATGCTGGTGCGTAGTGGATTGATGTCCTGTGTGCTTTCCTTATTTTTCCTGGTATAGTTTTGGGCACTACTAATCTACCTCTGCTTGCTCTTTCTGATATTTTTAGCTCCATGATGTTTTCGGCTATTCCTTCTATCTGTTCCCATGCCTGAATTATCATGTAGCATTCTCTTCTCCTTTCTAGACTATATAATTTTAAGGATTGTAGTCTTTCCCAGTAGTCAAGGTCCTTAACTTCTTCTATTCTAGCTGTAAAGGACCTTTGTACACTCTCTATTTGTGCAATATCCTTTTGATAGTGTGGATACCATATCATATTGCAATATTAAAGTGAACTACGAACATCATATGTTTTATAAAGCATAATCATGTGTTCAGCTTTTCTTGTTTTGAAGTGCCGTAACAACATTCCCATTTTTGCTTTACATTTTGCCAATAGAATTGCTATTTGATCATTGCATAACATGTTCCTATTCATCATCACACCAAGGTCTTTAACTGCTTCCTTATTTGTGATTGTCTCATTATTGGGTCCCCTATATGCATATAGCTTTCCTTCTCTGTCTCCATAATTTATTGATTCAAATTTATCAGAGTTAAATACCATCCTATTTACCTCTGCCCAATCGTATACTTTGTTAAGGTCTCTTTGTAGCACGTTCCTATTTTCCTCACAAGTAATTTCTCTACTTATTCTTGTGTCATCGGCGAAACTACTCACTACCGAGTCCTTAACATTACTGTCTATGTCTGCAATCATAATAACAAACAGTAATGCAGCTAACACCATACCTTGTGGCACACCGGATATTACCTTAGCTTCATCCGATTTCTCATCGTTTGCAATAACTATCTGTTTTCTGTTGTGTAAAAATTCTTTTAACCATCTTCCTACTTAATCCACTATATTATGTTTTCTAATTTTCTTCGCTAATATATTATGGTCTACCTTGTCAAAAGCTTTTGCAAAGTCTAGATAAACCACATCTGTTTCATTTCCGCTTTTCATATTTTTGTATATGTTCTCACGGTGGACTAACAGTTGGGTTTGTGTACTTTTTCCGGGTACGAAACCATGTTGTCCTATATTAAACAAATTATTTGTTATTAAATGTTTCATAATATTTTTCTTCATTACCCTTTCATACACTTTCATAATATGTGATGTTAGACTCACAGGCCTATAATTACTTGCCTCTAGTCTTGATCCACTTTTGAAAGTAGGGGTAATATATGCTAATTTGTGCTCATCATAAATCTTGCCTGTATCTACACTTTGTCTTAATAATATTGCAAGTGGCTTTGCGATAGAATGAACTACTTTCTTTAACAAAATAGCAGGGACACCATCAGGCCCTGCATCAGCTCCTATTTTTAATTTCATTAACAGCCTGCACAATATCAGCTTCATTAATATCTATGTCAGCTAAATATTCACTATTTTCATCCCTTACTTCTATATCATTATCTTCATTATCAATTCTAGGGGTAAATTCTCTCTTATATCGTTCTGCCAATATGTTGCATATTTCCTTTTTTTCATTCGTTAATCTCCCTTCAATTCTTAGAAGGCCTATTTCTATTCTTCTTTTATTCATCTTTTTCGCGTAAGAGTATAATAGTTTGGGGTTTTGCTTGATATTTACTAGGGGTTTTTCTTCCAAGTCCCGTTTTTCATTTTCTTTTGATTGTATAATCTTTTGTTCTGCATTTTCTATCTTACTTTTCAGTTCTATAACTTTCCCTGCATTTTTTTTCTTTTGCAAGACCTTTTTTCCACTTTCTGATTTTCTGGAACAAGATCCTTCTGTCTCTTGGTATGCATGACTGATGTTTACTTTTCTTCTTCGGTATATATTTATCCACTATTTTCTCTAATATTTTATATAATATCTCCGTATTTACCCTTTATGTTCATCACTTACGAAAATGTTATCCAATCTTTGTTTAATTCTTCATTTATTCTGACCATTTTATATTTTTACTGTAGAAGTTGTATTTTCCATATCCTTCCCACTTTTTCATTTCTTGCTTATCTCTGTTTTCACTTGCTTTGGAATGGACTGTTAATTCTATGAAATTATGGTCTGAAATACTCGCATTATAAACTATTATTTCTTTAACATAATTCACCTCGTTCACAAATACTAAGTCTAAAGTATTTTCCTTTCTTGTTGGCAGGTGATTTATTTGTTGAATGTTGTATTATAGTAGCATATCTAATAGCTTTTCGAATTGCCTCTTACTTCTGCACTACTATTACTCTCTTTTTTATATGTATAAATACAACCACAATCTCCTATTCGTTCTTTCCAGTCTACGAAAGGAAAGTTAAAGTCTCCAGATAGGAGAATAGTCCACTCCTTTTGATTTCTACATATATCATCCAATTTTTCTATTATTATGTCAAACTCTTTAGTATTAGGGGGTCTATATATTACTGTGTTCATTAATTTTTCAGATTCAAATTCTACCGCTATTAGTTCACATTCTGAGTTACTATATTTCTCATATATTTTTTCCCTTGTTTTTTTGTCTTTCCATATATTGCGGTTCCCCCTTGATTCCTATTTTTTCTATCTGATCTATAAGTTTGGAACCCTTTTATTTGATCGTCATTCCTTGTCTCTTGGGAATACCAGGTTTCACTTATATTCATTATATCTATTTTCTTTTCAATTTGGGTTAGTTCTTTTAAGTACTCTATTTTTCTTTTTGAGTTACTCATAACTAAACCCTGCGCATTCATCACTATGATGGTTTGCATGTTTTCTCCTTCATTTAATATGGGTAATAATAAGGATTTTCCCATGTCTCTTTCCTGTTCTGGTATGTTGTTCTTTTCTTCATTTCCAGAAATTCTGACATTAAAAAATCCAACTTTTACATAATATTTGATCTTCCTTCATCATAATTATTCATTTTGTGTCTAAATCTGCAATTTTCTCCGTATCTGCAATATCCTCTTGCATCATAAATACAGTTCTTATCTCTTGAGTTGTATCTTGGAGCTGATACTTGGAAATATTTTGCTGACACTGCATATCGCGGTGATGGCTTGGTTTTTTCTTTCACCTGATATTCTTTGTTCTTCTTTTTATTTGTTTCTTTCTTATTTTGGATTTTATTATTTGATTGATTATTTATTTGATTTTGATTCATGGCTACAGGGTGCATATATTTACATTTTTTGTCGAACTTACTTCCTTTTCCTTCTTTTAGGTTTTTGCATATTTTTGGATGTAGATCTCTGCAATCATCCTCATAGCTGTCTAGGTATGCACATTTACCATATATTTCATAGTTGTGACAATACCTTAGGATGTTTGTAGTAAACATCTTTCTCCGAATCTGCAATTCCCTCTTTTCAAAAGGTTGCAGACTTTGTCTTTCTTGTCTATTTTTTCTTCTTTCCCATCATTGTGTAGATCTGGGTTGAGCCTCTTCGGGATTTTCTTTTGTGTTGTCATGTCATAATATATTTCTTTGTATGTATGCTGCTTGATTGCCTCACATGTAGTATCAATGAGTATCTCTGCATCCATACTTTTATCTTGTTCTTTGTTTTCCTTATTTTTTTCTGTCATTTCAGTTTTGCTTACTTCTCTTCCGTTTTCCTCTTCTTCTTCTTCTTCTTCTCTTCTCTTCTTCTTCATCCTCAACTATTTGTACATTCAGTCTTGATTTAATAACATTGTCTATCCATAATAGACATGTTGAGCATTCTGGTATCTTTTCTCATATATTGCATTACTTCAGCACATTGCGGATGCGTCGGAATGTTGCATGCAGAACATTTTCTGATCAGGTTTTGTGGATTAACTATGCTATACCACACCTTACACAGTTTGCATGCTTTTGGCATTCTTTTTCCTATTGCAGCAATTAGGATATTCACAATGTTCACCTTATTAATTTTCTTTGTCGGAATATGTTGCATTTATGTTACATTTTTGCTTTATGAGTCTCTGACCACTTGGATTTTATTTGGAACGTCTTCAATTATTTTCAAGATGTTTTCTGTTGATTTGTTCCAGTTTGAAGGATCATATCCTTCTAATATATCTATGAAAGCTTTTGTATCTTTTTGGTTAGGTCTGTTGTTGATCTCATAGATGAGAAATGCCAGCTCCCTTCCAGCTACCTCATCGTATTGCGAATCTGCTAAACACGAGAGAGAGAGAGAGAGAGAGAGAGAGAGAGAGAGAGAGAGAGAGAGAGAGAGAGAGAGAGAGAGAGAGAGAGCATTTAACGACATTAATGCACTACAATTTTATAATTTTATCTTGCTATCGAAAAATGAGAGAGAGAAAGAGAGAGGAGATAATTTGTGATTTGAGAGCTAAGTAATCCGATAATCCCATAACCGTCTTCGTTACTTGACTTACATTGAGAGAGAGAGAGAGAGAGAGAGAGAGAGAGAGAGAGAGAGAGAATCATTAAAAGAGGGTAAACAATAATGAATACGAACTTCTTTACGTTCATTGATCGTCCCTTCACTTACTTTAAGAGAGAGAGAGAGAGAGAGAATATCATTAAAAGAGGGGAGACAACAATGAATAAGAATTTCTCTGAGTTCAGTGATCGTCCCTTGAATTACATTACGAAGAGAGAGAGAGAGAGAGAGAGAGAGAGAGAGAGAGAGAGAGAGAGAGAGAGAGAGAGAGAGAGAGAGAGAGACTATTCGTGTAATCGCCCTTATTTTAATATTGCTGAACAAATAGTACATATAAATTTTTCACTTCTACACCCGTATTTTATTACCCATCGTAGATGGGTAAGTTTGCTAGTCAGATTAATTGCCTTATACATAACCTTTGTTTACCAAGGAGGTAAACAAAGGTGGTCTACCTCAAAAATCAGAACATTTTCACAAATATTACCGAGATTAAGACCAGATCGTGACATCTAAAATATTAATCTTCAAGGGTAACATTAATATTTCAGATATCTAACTATGAAAATTTTGAAGTTAATTATACATCAAAATGGTTGAAATATGTGAGAGGCTCAACAAACTTAAACAAAGAATTGAATGGGAAATAAGACTAAATTTTAAGTGACTGTCTTATTAACAATGAACTTTATTAACATAATATATACAAAATCTTTATTCGGATTAGCTCACATGATACGAATAGATGAGTGTGAGGAGCAGCATACTGAAGGAAGAATAATCATTCTCGAGAATAATCATTCCCGAAAACATGGATAGAAGACGATAGAGGTATAATGGAGGAAACTAATTAGAATGAGGAAAAAACTGAAGTGACAAAAAGGACCTTTACAAAAGCCTCAGAAATGGGGAAACTACATAACACCACCAGCAACAACAAAACATAAACCGTTGATATACAGATTTCACACGTACATACAAATAGGAGTAAGGTCACAGGCAAGAAGTTTGGGTAACGGAGGCTGAAGCGCGATTATATCCGAAAGATAATAAGGGCGCGTCTAAGATTCTCTGATGTCTTTCAGAGATTGAAAACGTGAGTGAGGATGAAGGTCCCCTGTACATCGTCGTATTGGTAACACGAGTATGAAATGTATTATAAAAAGAAAGCCACTTAAAGGAAGAAAAATTCAGTGTTAGGCACAAACGATTCAGCCTGTATGGTAACATGAACCTTTTGGTCCGTAAAGACCGAAACTGCCTGTCTGAAATCCACAAAACCTTTATGGTTAACATCCGCAGAGACGAACGATCCCGAAGTTTTAGGTACTAATAAAAGAAACTGAATAAGTGTATAAATTTCCACAGTAGATTTAGAGAGAGGGGATGTTTGGAACTGTACTGATGCTTCCTTTGTTATAGGCATCAAATTAAATAGTCCTCATCCATCTAAAAATGAGATTTATACTCGGTTAAGTATCCGAAACTCATTTTTATTATTAAAAAGAACCCACTATCTAAGACCTTTTTAAGCGTCTCTGGAAAAAAAAACTTGTCAAAATGGGTCAGGCAAACATACATGAGAGAGAGAGAGAGAGAGAGAGAGAGGAATGTGAATACAATGACATGAATTTTCTTTTAAAGACAACGCCAACAATAAGACATCGCATAAAATTACCACAAATTCTTTGTTAAGAGATTTATACTGACTCTGTAGAGGACACAAGAAGAAGTGCTTGTGGTGTAACCACATATTAGCTTAATGGATGTTAAGTAGCTCGTGTCAATATCATAATAGGATTTTTTGTTTGTTTAATGATTCATTTCTAATAATTTCAAAATTTTATAGGAAAAAATTCAAAATAAACGAGAGGGAGACAATGACAAAGAGAAACAAATTTTAGTAATTACGATGGTAACATGAATGATTTAATTTGAATAATTAAAATCACCCTTGAACAGCATCGTTGTTCAAAATGTGAGGGGGTGGGAGAACTCTTTAATCTAATTCAGGATGTCTGTATATACAGCAGAGCTAGACGGCAATACACTGTCAGTCCATTGCCATTTCTCGACGATAAATAAGGTAAGCGAAGCTAGAGTTACGGGGAGTAATCTGACAACTGAATATGCAATTTTATTCCCAAAATTCGGTCTTTTATAGCATTATTCTAGGAAGTACCATAATAATAATAACAATAATAAATAAATATATAAAAAAAAAACTGCGGGAACGACGCTAACACCATATTTCCTTATCAATTCCTCTAGAAAGTAACGTTGTCGCAGCTGAATTTGTTCGAACTCGAAGTTTGGGATTAAATTCTGTTTTTCAAACGTTATTTTGCTCGATTCTGCGATACTTCATTCTCTACTTGAGGGAACAATTCTCCCCTCTATGCTCAAGAATAAATAATGTAATGATAAACGAACTCAAGCACAGCTCACTCATCAACAAAGCAACAGATTGAAATCTAGTTAAGATGCACAGATGACGCAATTAACCGAGTAAAAATATCTTTAAGAAAATGCAAAAAAAATGTTTGCCGCAAAGCCGATTAAAAATTATTACTCAAGTTATCTTGGTAAGTGACACTTTCGTAAATGACTGACGCTTCCAAAACTGCTTGTGACTGCTTTTTGTTGCAGGCAAAATGTACATAGATGACGCTTCCAAAACTGATTGTGACTGCTTTTTGTTGCAGGCAAAATGTACAGAATTCTGGTTTTAGTTGTCCTAGCGGTCACTGCCACGGCTCAAGATGCGCTCTTCGAGAAGTACGGCTTCACAAAGGTAAGTTTAATTACCCTTTTTAAATGGCTTCAGTACAGTAGAAAGATGAACTCTGTAATGCACGGTTCAATTTACTTAGCATAAATTATTATGTTAACCTTTACAGAAATGGATGTATTTTGATTTGCCAAAGAAAACAGTGTAGACAATTCATAAACATTTGCCAGTATAAACTACTCATGAACACTCATCTGTATTTATAATTCTCATCTGTATTTGTAAATACATATCTTTAAAAAATGCTTTTATTCCGCGTACTGAAATTCAATTAATATAACTCCCTCGTACCTGAAGACGGAACACGGAAAAATCGTATTTTTTTTCTTCTAAACAGACCATGGCCAGCTGATTCGGGGAAAAGGCCTATTACGACTTCTTGGCCAGAGCTGGCACGGCCCAACGGGAGTGCCAACAACTTCCGGTCTCCAATCTGTATCGCCTTGACTTCTCCCTCTATCCGCACTTGGTAAGAGTTTTTAATAAGGCAATCAACATCAGATGACATGATACTGCCCGAAAATCCAAGGAATAAAAAATACAGTTACTGGTTCTGTCCCTTTCCAAAAGAATTTTTTCCCCCTCACAGGGACATCCTCTCCACTTCGGAGGAGAATCCCAGTATGTGCCCTTCCCCTCCTATCATCCGGTGCATCCAGGACTTCAAGGGCATCCAGGACATCAAACGCATCCTGGACAATCCTACGTACCTCATTCCTATCAGCAATTCCAATACAGAAAGGTAACACTCACCAACACGAGTAATTTGTTTCGCTTTTCAACTGTGACATTTATAAAAGGAATTCTATCAAAAAAAGCCAGGTAACCGAGTTAATAATACACTAAACAGACTTTATAATAACACAACTACCAACAGCAATTAAAATGACTTTCTTCTAGAGACGCCAAGCATTAGAAGTCCAGCCACACAAGGATGGGCCTTTCTTTGACAAATATTATCTCTTGGATTCCGTCAAGAAGATCACAGCTTCCCTCAGCAACTACACCTGCACTCTCCACAAACTTGGATATGTGAGTAAATCACTACAAAGAACTTTTGTTAATTTATTTTATTATAACAAGTAAGTATAAGAATGTTGTTACAATGGCTTCAAAGTAGCTTTTATCACTTTACAGCAGATATACTGTGAAGTATGGTTATCACTCCTTAAGTGTGACTGCCTCACCTCGTCATCTTAACTCATTCACGGTTTGCAGGATTTCAACTAACTTAGCACAAAGGCAGACCATCATAATAATAGAGGGGTATTAAGGTCGGCTCGTTTTTCCCAATCGTCAATGTAATTCATCATACACGGTCGAAGGGATTCCAATCAAACTTGGGAAACAGTAGATCATCAAGCCTAGATATGCTTGAATGGTGATCGTCGTACTGTTAGTGTATCATTCCAATTTAATTGAAATTAAAACACAGCCTATAAGGGTGATGAGATTTCAGATAAACTCGGCACAAAAGTAGACCATCTTGTATAGATGATTCTAAAATCAGATTTTCCGTCTGTCCGTCACAAGTTATAGACATTTCAGTTATGCAACGACTTTAAAATCAGTCCAGAGGTCAACACCAGCTAACTCCCTCTGATACTTTATCAATCTTGTGGGGCCCCTCAGGAAAGGGTCTGTACTTGCATCAAGTCGGTTTAATCCATACAATCCCATAAACAGTCCCCAACCTTTCCCAAAATTAAAATTATAGTTCTAAATGCAGTGCATATTGGTTGCAACTTCTGAAGTAAAAGAGACTGACTTTACAGTTTGATAGGCCTACTTTACTAAGAATTCCTTTCAGAGGACAAGTTTACAACTTTGATTATTAGCAAATAAAGCAGCTGCCTTTAATAAAATTACATAAGCTATTTACTTTTTTTAGTACTAATTATAACGATATTTTCTTCAGCATCTAATCAGTTTAAAAGCTCAAAATGAAGTCCCCCGGGACCGGGAGAGGACACGCATTTCTTAACAAATACTTTATGAATGCTTGTTAATTTCTGACAAGGGCGGAATGTGGGTTTTGGAACAGTGAACTGCCTTAGAAGTCAGAATTGGACATGAATTTAGAATAATGAGTCAGTCGGAACAGGACTTCAATTTTCGTCTTAAGTTACAGATCTTTTATGATGCTTCCGACTGGCCTGAGTAAGTATAATAGTTTCATATTTACCTAAAATTACCATCAAGGTAGAATTTAAAAATCTGTTATATATATATATACTACATATATATATATATATATATATATACATATATTATATATATATATATATTACTATATATATATATATATATATATATATATATATATATATATATCACATACATACATACATACATATATATAGTATATACACAAACATACATACATACATACATATATATAGTATATACACACAAACATACATACATACATACATATGTATAACTGAATCACGAAAGTTAGGAACGTGATAAATCCATAAATAAAGATAAATGCCACGAAGGAATAATAAACGAAGGAGGTCTGCAAGATCTTTCGACTTTAAAAGTCCTTTACTGAGCAGATACTGACATAAATACGAGAAAAGACAATACAAGAAGATTCGTATAACTGACAGATAGGGATTATAAAGAGATTAGTACCTAGAATCCGACACACCTGGAAGATAAGAAGCCTTCCCACACAAGCATAAACAATGGGTGCAATTAAAGGTTTAAGACAATCATCTCAGATACAATTTCCAGACAATTAAAGGATTATAGGTGACAGCTATTCAGAACTTGGTAAACAAAACCATATTCACAATATATGACAGACATACATTACAACAAAAATCAATAACTCTAAGGCAACTGATTTTTATTTAAGTCAGTAATTATATCTTTGAGGTCATTCTTAAACATGTTACAGATACAAGTGTCTAAATGAAAAAGGCCACAACTAACATTGAAATTACAATGAAAAGTAAGTTGTATTAAAGCAGATTCTAAAAGATTTCGTGATAAGACATCTCTTGACCTTGCAATTACTGAACTATCAATCCAATTTATTCGGTGGTTGTTTTCACTTAAATGAATGAATAATGCATTAGATTTTTGCCCAGCTTTTACAGAATATTTATGCTGGCTTAGCCTTACTTCTAAGCCTTTGCTGGACTGTCCGAGATAAAATGAGGGACAATCCATACATGGAATTTTATATATTATGTTGTTGCTTTCTATGGGGCCATTTTTTATTAACATTCTTTTTAGTGTGTTATTATAGGAAAAAACAAGGTTGACATTAAAAGCTTTTAACAATGGTTTAATGGTTTCAAATCCGTTAAAATAAGGCAAACTGAGAATGTTCTTAGAATTTTTCTTTCTGTGTGTTATTTACAGTATAAAACTTTTTGTGGGCTTTATTATAACAAATGTCTAATATATGTGGAGGAAATTTACGAAAAACTACGTAGGACTACAGATGCCCTGAAAAGGAAACTAGACAGAAAACTAAAAAATCTTATTGATAGCAGTGATTGGACTAATTGTGCACGTCAAGATTGTGTTGTTAACTTATCTAGTAAACAAATAAGTGAAAATGTTGAGTATGCTTGGATATGGTTTATCTTTCTTTGTAACAAGTAGACCTTCTGCTTTAATGATTGTGTCATCCCTATGTAAATTTGAAAAATATTGTGATCTTCCTCAAAATCATGTTGACATGATTAAAGGTATTGTTTACGGAGCTGCCAATGTTAAGCATGAAAGTAACTTCCCTGCTCGCCTTCAAGTTCAAAATGTATTTACTTCAAAAAGCCAGAGATTTTCCTCCATCGACTCCTCATTTCAACATCTACCTTTACAGTATGTGAACTTCAATTCTATTAAAGCCAGTTAATGAATCCAGTTAGTGAACCAATCTTACATAAAAGGATTTTCGTATGACAGTAGTTTCCTCTACATCTCTGCTAGATGTAAAAATGCTAGTGAATTTTAAATGTCCTTTTTTCCAGGTTGATGAATATCTGAACTTGGCCCTCAATAACATCGTTAATAATTACAAGAATCTCACCATTGGGGAACAATTCAGAAAAGACCTCGTAGATGGACTGTATTAGTGCAGAGACTTGTCAGTAAGTAGAACTATTTCATATTTGAAAAAAACTGAACACCTACAAACGCTTGTATTAATATATATACAAGTACATAACAAAACTTCATACGCTTGCAATGCTTTGCTTTACACATTTAACGAAATGTATAGCTTTTTAACGCGTCTAAATTTTAGCTTTCGTAGCTCTGACCAACTTTGATACCCGAGTGCGTTCTAGAAGTACCACCTCTTCCAATGTGCCACCTTAAAATAGCTCCTCAATATATCTCCTCATTTTCCCTTTTTCACACTCTTCCCAGTACTGCCTCCCCCTGCAAAACCCCAGGTCTCCCCTTCCCATCCACCTGCAGCGCCTTTTAATGGCCATGGAGTGCGAGAAGGAGACCAGGACCAACGCCTGCTTCAAGGAGGACCTTCGGAGGAACATCGACGAGTTCGACCTCTCCTTCTTCCCCGAGGACGACGACTCCGTGGAACGTCTGAACATGTTGTCGGCAATTATCACTGAAATTGATTCTCTCAACGAACTCGAGATTCTTTGAGCTGGAGGCGCTGGGAATTCTTTGCTGCCAAGTTCGCGGCATATTTCATCGTATTTTTACACGCTCGAAGTTTAAAAACGACTTTGCACCGCGGCAGATGCAGCTGAAAATACATCGCAGAAATTCATTTCTCTCCAGTAGTGCCGAGACTGCGTTTTGCCTGGAACTCTGGAAACTACAGCAATTAAAAGTATAAAACGAGGACCGAAGACTTTTTGCCAGTTTAATTGCGAGCTCTCGTACACTTATTTAGCCATATATTACTTAAAACACATTCGCAAATAAATATTCTAATAAAATTGTACTTTCACCTCACATTCGTTATGGAAATAGGGAAGTTTTACATAGAATACTAGTAGGTATAAATAGCAGGTATACTGCCACGGAGTAATCTGTGTTAAGTTTAAACTACCGAACGTAAATGTTTTTTCATACTATTGTTACCATTACTATTCTTAAATTTAAATTTAAAAATCAAAATGGGAAAAAAACAACAAAGCAAGGTAATACACAGGCTACAACAGAGACCAAGATTAAGAGCAAAAGGGGTAGTCACTTGCTTCACTGTTAAACAACGGTGAACAACCTTGACCGCAAACTATTGTTTTATAAATGACGGAATCTGTGTGTGAAATGCAACGGAAGAATAGTAAAGAAATGTCAGCTTTATACCGAAGGGTTTAAAAACAGAATTGGTGTAGAGTGAATCATTAACTTCAAAACCGCTTGGTGGTGCAATGAATATTAACCAATCCGATAGCTTTAATAACATTTTTAATAACATCTGCATGACAAAATGGTTTCCGTAAAATGTTGCTTTTATTAGTTTTGGGTATAAATTCCGTGAATTTGCACGACTTAATAAATGCATCCAATTCTTAAGAACTCAACCACAAGTCGGAGACTTCGTCTCTATGATAGGATTATGAATTCCATATTCAACCCAGTGGAACACCATTTCTGTTTTATCTAGGGGGATCTGGTCATGCGTCTGTCAAATATAACCTAGCGGATCAATTTTTCGTTTCCAAAGCTATTATATGCATCCTAATGCAGGTAACAAACACGCCGAAGGAAAATCTGGTTTGCATCAGATGTGATACAAGCGGTTCCCTGAAGGCTTAATTAATATGGAAGCAAGTTTTATACAACCGGACTCCATATTCAGGCCCCCAGGGGCGCCACTTTCATTGATTCTAAGGCCATGAAGATATTCTTCATGTCCATTATTCTCAGATTTTTCGTTCTCAAGAGCTGCTGTAAACGGGCTTCTATTTTCAGCAACCAGGAGTGCTCCTTTTTCACATCGCAGACCACCAAGACAATCTGCAGATCATATGACGTCTCAACGAAACACTTTTCTCTCTCACAAGTTGCTATATGTAGCCTTCCGCAGGCAACTGACAGACTCAAAAGCCTATTTTTGGCGACGTAGAAGCGACCAAGAAGTTCTCGGTTTGAATGACCTTTAACAAGGTAATGCTCCGCTTTCATTGAGAACTCACTGACTTTTTCCCGGTTAAAATTTCCTCTAGCGACCTGTTTTCCGCTTCCGAAAATTGCTATGATCTGGCCACTATAGGTAAGTTTCACAGATGAATAACACGTATACATTAGAAAAAGTACTTTTATGACCATAGCTGGAAGGATGGATGATGGAGGAATGAATATTATAAATGTTGGAAGAATGGAAGAGATTGACATATGAATGAAAAATAACTCGAGGACAATGAGGCGAATAAACATGAAAAGGGGAAAAAAATAAGAACTGAATTAACCTAGAGGGAAGAATTCGACTTCTTGAAAGGTAGATCATTATAAGAATTGAGGAAAACCAACGAAAGAAGATCATTCTAAAATTTGGCAGTAGAGGGAATGAAAGTCGCTATATCATAATTTGAAAATATCACTGACAGACAAAAAAATGTGATAAGCTTCCTCCAACTGTTATTGGAGGATGTATAAGAGAAGGAGGAACACTAAGCACGCTCCTGAAGCCATAGGAATAACGGACAAAATACCAAATTCTAAAGTAATTTGTATCTTTCCTAACATACAAACCTACGCTTTCATATATGAAGTAATTGCGCGTAGCGCTTCGGATACTGAATAGTCTCAATAAACAAAGTCCTAACGGTTGGTCCTGTGATCGTGTGCGAACTCAGACACGGCCATGACTCAGATGGCATGAACCAGGTCCTGACTCCTGGCAGAACCTTCAGTGTGCTTGCAGCCGCGTCAGCTTTCACATCCTCACTTGGACAAAATAGCACTTATAGTAATGACAAAGAACCCTCGTGCATAAAAAAAAAATAAATAAAAAAAATGCGAAAACTTAAGGGGTTACCGATAATAGTACGTGCATTCGCTTTTGTCCAAAGTAGGTAACAAATGGTGAAACGCCCGAAACTGACAGAAATACAACAGACAGAAATGCATGAAGCCAGCTTACAAATTTAGTAATGTGAATGTAATGATGAATCTGAATCTGGAATATAACCACCCAGCTTTCAAATCAGATTGACTAATCTAAATCACGTAAGTTCTTCAAAGCAAGTTCTGAATAACACAAGCACCAAAAAATCCTGTTGGATTTATTGGGAATCTCAATTCATCTAGAAGAATAAAAGGACTGGAAGGAAAACAAAAAAAACAAAAGGACAAGAAGGAAAAAGATTCGCAACAGAAAGATATGAACTCTCTGAGGCACTGAACCTTTTTAAGCAACAAGATCCTTACTTATGATATTATACCCTCAACATTTCGGCTGTTGATGGAAAAAGAACAACTACAGAAGTATTTCAAGTTAGAGTATTTACCAAAGAATCATTTTGCCTCCTTAAAATTTCTCCGACAAAAAAATCGTTCCATTATTCATTCACCACTTTTCTTGCGTTCGTCTGCTCTGAGCTAAAAAAATAAAAGAAAAAAACACGAAAAAAATAAGTTAAAAAGTGACACTAATTCAATCTGATACCTTCCAGAAAAGAAACCACATGAAGTTTCAAACACATGATGCAAATTACTTGAAAACTGAAATGGCTCGATGTTATTACAAAACGACAATATATTTAACGGAACTACTAGTAATTTTCACATGAAACCATAGCTACTTAGGGAGTGGGAAAATACTTTAATTAAAAAAAGGAATACAAATAATATTCACCTAATAGAAAACCAAAATCTAATGCCATTTAAAACGCCCCAGGCCACCGTTCACATATCAAATATTGAGAGAGAGAGAGAGAGAGAGAGAGAGAGAGAGAGTCGTCATCACGACCCACATTTGGAGAAAAGTCAATGACAACTTCCGTATCGATAAGCACAAACACACATACACACACACACGTACGCAATAACACGACACGAACACGGGCACACAAACGGAAACAAATATATACATACACAATATTCATATATAATACATACATACTACATACATACATACAATACCTACATACTACATATATATATATATATTATATATATATATATATATAACATATATATATAGTATATATATATATATATATATATATATATATATCTATTAATTATATAAACAATATGCAGGTTTAGTGTTAAGCAAGTTGAAATAATAAAAAAATCAACACCCAGTTAATATTTAAAACACACACACACACACACACATATATATATCCATATATATATATATATATATATATATATATATACACACACATATGAATATGAAAGAGACAGAGACAGACAGAGGGGTGAAGAGTTACTTTTACCCCTTAATATGAGTGCCATAACATCATAAAGGTATTGCATGAGACGGCTTTCTGCAAACGGCAGATGTGGTAAGTTAAGTTTTCGGTTCCGAAAATAAAATGATTAGGATGAGACAAATGGAAATGGTGTAACAGATGAAAAAACCAACAATTTTGTAGCTTGCAGGAGACAAAACTCGTAGAAGGTAGTCAGACTGGTCTATATTGACTCTGGTCTGACCTATCAGAAAGATAATACTCGTAGTCGGCCTTGTGTAAAAGACCAGGGTAAGACAGTTTATGGGTTCTTTATCATAATATATTATGTTGTCAGGAGGTGGGTTTTATGGGAGTGTGAGAGAGAAGTGTAAGGCAACCTTTGCTATAGCCATTAATACAAGAGAATCCCTAATACGAGACACCCCACTTGGAAATATTAATGTTCTGAGAGAGAGAGAGAGAGAGAGACGAGGAGAGGAGCAGTGACCGAAGAAGAGAAGGGAGAGGAGAGAGAAGAGAGGTGGCAGAGGAGAGAGATTTTCAATACTTGATAAGCAAACCATACTAAATGACAATTACGAATTACTTCAAGACAGTTAAAATTGAAGTTCAATCTTATTTAGCAGCTTTGCTCCCGTAATGAAAGGTATTTTTAATTCCAGAGAGAGAGAGAGAGAGAGAGAGAGAGGAGAGAGAGAGAGAGAGACGAGAGGAGAGTGGAGGAGACTTGAGAGAGAGAGAGAGAAAGGGCTTTTTTCCTTTTAATTACTACCTTAGACAACATTCGATATTCAATTATTTATAAGCATGGTCATTTTAAGAGGAATAAATTATTACGTTGGGGGATTAATTAATTTCCTTTTTTTGACATCAATTAGTTTTAGATTAATTAACCCTGAAAATATCCTGAAAGACAACCCGAGACTCCCCCACCACCCCCAACTAAAAGAAAAAAAAAGAAAGAATTAAAAATGCAGTCCTTTTCTTTCTCCCTGCCGACAACCAGCCTAGAACTCTTTAGAATTCACTATTCATGATAGTGGAAATTATAACAGATAAGAGTCTTTAAAACGGTCAAATAAAATGTCTGAGGCATTTTCAGCTCCAATGACCGTACTACTACTACTACTACTACTACTGTGTCTATACCGTCCAAACTGACAGTAATACGAGAGGTTCGAACCTTTAGGAGAGATTCATAAGAAATTACGTACATTTACAAAGCTGAGACTAACGCGTCTTCATTCCGCATACCTTTTGGCAATTTCCTTAACGTAGGCTGATAGAATATTCTAGTGTTCTCTTAGGAGATTCGGAATCATACAGTGTACCATACGATATGATAATGCAAGCTTATTACATTTACAAAAGATACCTTCTAATAAAAAAAAAGAGCAAGGCCTGCATAATTCAATCAAAGTGAAACTGTCATTCATCCAACTGTAAATCCGCTTTAAAACCATCATGGCTTTACCAAGTATTATACGAATCTCATCACGTCACTTACACGGAAAACCAAAATCGCTCGTATTAACTATCAATAGTTAATTGCTCTCACACGCCGCGTAAATGAACAATAAGATCAGGTAATTAAACGTAATAGTCCGAGTCATATTAGACAAAGTTGTTCGATCTGGTGGTGTAGTAATGATTATGGACGGGTGACTGCACTCACATCGGAAGGTCAATAACCTAATACAATGATGTAATTGCTTATTCATTATAATACTGGTGGCTATAAATATAATGTCGTTCTCTACTAATTATCAGACACTATTATTATAATTATTAATATTCAAGTCATGCTATCTTTAGAAACGACGATATTGCCTTCTTTTATCACAATCCGGATAAAAGGGGTTGCAAAAAATAAAGGAATCAGGCATTATTTGATATAAAATCCATCTGGCATGGGAAATGAAACCCGCTCCCCCGCCCCACCCCCCAAAAAAATGGGTTTTTTTTATCTTTTATTATAAAAATACGATTACATTCCAATAATTTACATTATTTGAATAATTCTCTTAATAAAAAAAATATACGTATAAACTTGAATAATATTTTGCTACAAAGTCAATATAAATCAAAATCAAAACGTATAGTTTAAAAATTCTTCAATTACAAACTTGGAAATATTGCTTGTATATTTACATTTAATATACATATTTTGTGATTCTAATATATTTTTCAAAAGAACAATTGTATTTTGGCAGCTATTGTTGTGTTTATAACATCCACAAACAATACAAATAGCCGGCGATCAATAAAATGTCAGTGTTTTATCAACAATTGGTTTTGATGCTATAGTATAAAAACAGAATCAAACCATTTTACTATATTTTTCTTTTGATACTCGGTTTCACCACATTGGTCACATTTTGAATCTTCTTTTAATTCCAACATATGGAGGAACCTTTGTTTTGTTGCTATGGTAGATCCACATCAACCGTGCAATTGATGTCTGTCTAGGCCAGTCCCTTACGACGTTTCTGATTGGCTGTTGATAAGCCAATGAAAGGGCTGGAAACTCTCAGTCTCTCGAGAGAGTTCATGAGTAGGATCTATGTTCCACCTTTCCTGAAGGATACGTCTTTCAAAAGTATCCCTCAGGAGAAGTGGAACATACATCCTGCCGATATGAACTCTCCGAGAGACTGAGAGTTTCCAGCACTGTGATTGGCTTATCAACAGCCAATCAGGAGCGTCGTAAGGGACTGGCCTAGACATCAAATGCACGGTTGATGTGAATCTACTATAGTGACTCATGAATATACCTTAACATAAATTCCCTTCCTCTACTTTAATGCATGTATATACTATTAATATTTCCCCAAGTATTTTACCATTCAAGTGTGGGAGAATTATTTTCTACTGCTGGAGTTTCTTTCCTTCAAATAATTGAATACATTTCTCTGTTATTTTTATATGGAAAGAATTTGTTGTGATATGCTTTCCTAATATCATCTACTGCCAAAGAGTAATATGCATGGATAAAATATGCTATTTCTGATAAATGATCTAATTGTAACATACCAATCAGTCTTACAGACAATAATACCTGGTTAACCCGTTATAGTTTATCATACTTTTTAAACAAGTTACGCTGAATATTGGTAAAGTGTTAGATACCTTTTACACAACATGTTAACCGCCTTTTCAATTTTTTTCTCTATATCTGACCAATTTATTTCAGAAGTTTCAGCATACGAATTGCTGAAGTAAATGCCCAAAATTTTAACACAGTCCACAACTTTGAAACAACTTAACTTCCAGTCTCTTCTGCCCGACCATTCACCAATTCCTAAGATTGACAGATTTTTCTTTATTTAATAATGAGCCAGTTGCTGCTTTAAATATCTTTATTCCATAGTGAATCTCTATTAATGAATCATCGTCTGCAAAAATTACTGTTGTATCATCGGCAAATCCCTGTACTTTAATTTTGTCATTGTTTGGTAATGAAGGAGGTACAATTTTTGTATTGGTTTACATTGCTAGGTACAATGGTTCTTGCAAAATTGCATATAATAATATTAATAGTGGACAACCTTGTCTAGCAGACCTTCTTATATTGAAGGTGTCTGTAAATAGTCCACTCACACACACATGCTTTTACATTCTTTATATAATATTTTTAACCATGAAATATATTTCCCTGAAAATCCCAACTTTTCCATAATTCTAAAAAGAAATGGCAAGTTCACCCTATCAAAAGTTGGACCAGTCCAAGTTAAACTTCTTTGCATTCAAATGTTTTTCTCTTACATAATTTATTATGTCCCTTATTGTACTATTGCAGTGAATTATGGATACCACAATATTGTTCAGGTGATATGATTTTTCCAAGTACAAATTTCAAACGATTTGCCATTGTTTTTGCTAGAATTTTATAATCAACATTTAACAGAGTGATTGGTCTCCAGTTTTCAACTATTTCCAAATTCCCACTTTTTGGACATAGTTTTATTATTCCTAAATTTTGTGATTCCGATAAATTTCTTTCAGCATACATTGTATTACAGCTGAAAAATCGTTTTTGATAATATACCAAAATCTTTTATAAAACTCCACAGTTAATCCATCACTTCCAGGTGATTTTCCTTTATTCATTTTATTCAATGATTCCCATAATTCATTTATATCAAATTCCTCCCCGAAAAGTTTTTTGTCCTCTTCATCTACCTTTCTTTTGCATTTCTCAAGCAAATATGTTTGTTCTTCGTGATTTCCCTCAATAAATTCATACATTACTTTAAAATGATCTTTAAGAAACAGGAGAACAACCCTTGTATCTGTTAGCATATTTCCACTTTTACCTTTTATCTTCTTTTCCAGGTAATTGCTTTATGCTGTTTCTCTTTCCCAAGCAAGTGCGATGACAATTTTTCCCCTTCCACTTGATCTTTTAATTTTTCTCTTATTTTAATTGCTTCACAAAGTTCATTTTGAAGACTTTATTTTACTTTTCAAAGCATAAATTTCATCATATTTATCATTTCCAATATTACATAAGCCATACAGTATTTTAATCGATAATGCAATAAATTTTTTAAGCCATATTTTTCATTTGATACCCTCGTTGCAACTTAAATGAAGAACCTTTAACATTCCTTTTCAGTAAATCCCCACCATTCAATTACATTTTTAAAACTGTCTTTAAGTTTAAAATGACTCCAAAAGCATTCAAAGTTTTCACCTATTCCTTCTGTCTCCAGTAAAGACGCATTCAGTTTCCAAAATCCTTTCCCTTTTTTGAACATCGCCTTTCCTGAATTTAGCAATGACCGTACAATGATCAGAGAAGGCCACAGGCACTGTATCAGTACTTATCATATTATGGAGTAGCTGTTTAGTATATACGCGATCTATCCTAGAACCATAGCATTTTCTAATGTAGGTATATTTTGGAATGCCTTTACAAGTACATGTTATATCTTTTAATCCAACATTTTTTATGAAGCTCTGCAATGATTTAGACATAAAATTATCCTTCCCCGTACTAACATCTCTGTTAGATGTAACACAATTAAAGTTCAACATTTTTACGAAAATAATATAAGATTTTATTGTTAAAAAAATCCTCTCTGTCTTTCTTTCTATCTGTACCTGAAGGGCATAAATATTCACAATTGGAATTTCATGACTTACACAAGATATTTAAGCTCCTATTATCTGTCCCTCCGTATCCATTTCCTTGCTAATGACAGACAAAGATTTAAACTTATTTATACAAACTGCTGTACCTCCTCTAAGATCATTACTTGGGTTTAACAAAACATCATAATAATTTGTGAAAATACTCAGAGCTTTTAAATCCTTCACATTATGTTCTTGCAATAACAAAATGTCTATATCTTAATACCTAGACAAGGATAACAGCTTCATTTGTTTACCTACGTCATCTAATCTATTCACATTTAAACAACCAATTGAGAGACTGAAGGCGTCAAATTAGGAAGATTCCAACTTTTTCCTTTTCCGGTCTATCAATTGTTTCCAATTTTCCTCACCACTATTGTCTTCAGATCTTGAATGAATGTTTGCAATCGTCGTGATAACAGTGAACTAAACAGGTGTAGTTTCTTGCGGTATAATCACCAATTCAGACGCTTCCAAACTTGGTCCACTATATACCTCATCATCGATAGATATCACCTTCTGTTATTTGAATCCTTATCCTCACATTCTTTGATTTTTTCACTATCCTCAAGCTCAATATTCACCCTTTCTGTTAAAACGCGTGTCTCGTTGTTGCCATTTTCTATTGTTGTACTATTGATATCCTGAACATTATTACCATTTGGCGTATCTTCACTAAGTGACTCTTGCCTTTCCTTCTCAATGTTCTGTCCGTTCCCTTGTGTTTCGTTCCCTTGTGCTTCGATCTGTTGTAGTTTCGGCCGACTTTGAAAATCCTTCTCATGCTCAAAAATATTCACGATTCTGTCCAAGGAGCAATCTACAGCAAAATGATTCTCACTGCCACAATTAGACATGTCTTTTTTTTGTCCGTTGTACATAAAAGAAATATATCCTCCTATGAAAAGCGCCTACGGAATGCTTATCTTAATTTCCATTTTAGCCGTCCGTATTCCGTTTAAATATAATTTATTTCGTTTGAACTAGGTGAATTAGAATAAAAATTATTTTCTTTTGTGGAAACGAGAATAATAACTAGGGGGCGTGGCTTGAAAGTTTAGAAGGGAAGTGAGGTTCGACTGGTGGTCATTCTGACGTTCAAACTTTGCACGGTAAAGTTTATTTTCATTATTACAGCCTGTTACATGCTATACTGTTCATGTTATTTTCAGTACTTGATAAGCTGATTATCGAGTTAAATAATTGTGGGCTCTGAGCCAGTATGACAAGCTGCTTGTCAGATTGCAAACTTCAGGAGTTTGGCAAGTGTTTGTGGTGTGTTGTTGGATTGCATTGTGTATTTGATATAAGAGTGACTTTGTGCATAGCCATGAACGCAAATGCAAAAAATAAAATTATTGATGTATTTCTTGTTTTATTATTAAGTGTAAGGGCACAAAAGAACAGTCCTTTACGTCTAGCGAGTGTGGAAGTATCACGTATCCCAATAACTCCCGTACGAGCTTAATATATCACTCAACACACTGTTTTGCTTATCAAATGGAGCGTATTTTATTGAGACAAATGTAAAGACACTGTTGTAATTAACTACTTTCACTTCCAGGCCAATGGGTAAACAAATTACTTTTTAACCACAATTATTCGGAAAAGTTGAATATACAATGATTCCGGAACTTCAAGATCACTTTATTACCTCTCATTTCTTGAACCCCAATCAAATATTCAATATCAATTCCCAGCTTTTCAAAAATTACATCATCAACATCATTTAAGTTCGGGTTACCAGAAAATATTAAACCAACGAAGTCTTTTTACCTAACGGGTGGAGATTTTATAAAAATGAAGTCATTTTCACTTCGTCGGAACGCTTTAGATTACGACACATCCATAGCATATGGCCTGTTTTTTTCCTATCAACATTAATTTCAACAAGAAAATGTTCACTGTTATGCTGTCCTTGATACTTTAAAGGTTTCATGACGTTACCTTAAGACATTCATATATTCCTCGTTCACAGATATAATCGAGAAAAATAGGAGCTTGTAAAATGTCTACCTTTGTTTACTCTGCTCTTCTTCCCCATACAAAGATATCAAGTGAAACAAGGTAACTGGTATCTAGCCTTAACAAATTCATTATATAAATTGAATACAGAGGAAATCAATAATCACCTGAGGTAGCAATAATGAGTGGAACCACGCTTAACACTTTTGTCCTCACTTAAGAATGAATATGAACCCATGAAAGAGTTTGTGATAACGATAAATAAATCTCTTTTAGTCTTCAGAGTCGCGGATCCATTATGCAAGCACTGAAAAGTTTAAATACCAAGGACTTAAATACCATTTAAATTCCTTCAATCTCAAACTCAGACACCTTGTCTGCGCTGCTGCTCTATTCTATTCTGTTCGTAAAACTGGCAGCGTCCGAACCCTACTCCCCCAAAATCCTCACAAAATGGAAAAAGAATATAATTAATTCATTCCGGTTCCAATTAGCACTTGAATTTCGCATATACAGTAACTATTTCCACTTCAATTGATGTGCTTAAAAAATTCAGTATAAAAAAATACGAATGTTTATTAAACAAACGAACGAGTCACGAAAATTTTCCCAATTAAAATAATTAAAATGTGTTCCTAACTAAAATAATGAAACTCTTATTTAGGTATATAAATAATATTATATGTATATATTATATATATATATATATATATATATATAGATATTCTATTAAATATCTATATATATATATAATTATATATATGATATAGTATATATATATATATATATATATGGATATACATAAATATATGTCAAAAATAATGTCGGAATAAATGTCAGCCCAACGCGAACAAACTACGGTGGCCAGATAGTGCGAATATGGTAATGCAATTAACGACGGCGGCCATCTATTACTCTTACTACGCTTTTGGGCGTAGAGCATGAATTACCAGCAAACAAACCCTTCGCCAGTGAATGAATTCGGCGCATTTGCTAATTTCATTGTAAATTAATGCAGGCAATGAACTAGATGTGAATCGTGCTGTTGTAATCACGCCATACATCAGAAACTCTGTGTCACTGGAAATCCTGTGTATCTGAATACGAACGGCATTAATTCATACTTGAGGGAATAAACGATTATTCGGAATCGCATACTCGCCGAAAAACTCCTGCAAGTTACGCACTGAAATACACCTCTAGATGGATTACATCAATAGACAGCACAATAATATATATATATAGAATATATATTATATATCTATATATATATATATATATATATATATATATATATAATATATATATCTATATATATATAGTATTATATATATATATATTGTAATCTGCCATCGGTTCAAAGTTTATGTTCGGTTACGCTTCACTGCTTGCCTTTTGTTTCTTTTAACAGAAGAGCCCAAAATACTTTGCGAATATTTACCAAAATTGGACAGGTCTCACACCAGACAATAAATGATTATATTAGGGAATCCGGAGAGGGGAATACTACTTGCGAATATTCGTTTCATTTTCTCGTTTCATTATGCATAACACCACCAATTTCGGATTTGCCTTTTTTCCTAGTCTAAATGTGTTTACTCTTGTGAACTCGAGCTTCCGTTTATCTAACATTTATCTAACGTTACAATCTCTCATACATTTAAAATAACGTTGATACATACATGCACACGTGAATAGATACTCTGATTATTACCATTACTCTGGCAAGTGATTCAAACCTATACCTTTTGGGTTATGATACTGATGGGACGGATAATCTCTAAATATTCTTCTATAAAGACCATAAACGCTTACTATACATGCTGCATTTATGTGCAAGTACTAATCCGGTAATCATTTTCATATATATATATATATATATATATATATATATATATATATATATATATATATATATATATATACCTCTAAATGCAAGCGTTAATTTCCCCCCTTGAAAAAAAAAAATCTTGAATATCCATAAACTAGAAAAAACATTCAAGGAACCTACGAGTCCGTAAAATATCACATATGAATTTAATGTACTGGAACATATATGACCGAGGAGGCTATTACTAATTATATTTTACGTAGTAATATCTCGAAATAACAAAATCTAGACTACGATAAACCAGAGAGAGAGAGAGAGAGAGAGATTCACACACACATAAGCATCCTCATCCTTATCAAAACTGCACCACACCCATCAGTATTAATCACTTTAAATAGTAAGCAACAATAACCATATCAGGATCATTAAAACCGCCCTTGAACGTCGCCTTTGTTCTATGGGTGTGGACAACGTCGATCATAATTGGGCTGGGTAAATATATATAAGGACGATGAAAACCCCGATTCTGTATCATTATCATCCATATCTGGGAGCAGAGACCAGAAGTAGGAACCCAAGAAGGATAATCTGGAGTGAGATTAATCCGTATAGAGAATACTTTTCAATAACTCTTTAATCGACTGCCTTATAAGGGTGATCAAAAAGTTAATATCTGTTTTATTATTTGCTGTTTGATCCTTAATACAAACATTATAGACATTAATAAATTACATTTTATCTTATTTCAGATCTTTATCAAGGATTATGCTGCCACTCAAGTGTCGTATCATAAAACAATAAGTGCACAGTGACTTTTTGATCACCCTGTACTATTAGTCATTCTTCAGAATGAATAGGATACAAAAGAATGACGAATAAAATTTATAATTTAAAAGAGGGTTGAGAAACTAAGTATTAACCTACATAAAATAGTATTTCCTTCACGACAAATTTATTCCGTTACAGTGACAATGCGCTCTCTCCTGCTTCTGTTATCCGCTGTGGCGGCCTGCACAGCCCAAGATACCTTCTTCGAAAGGTACAGCTTTACTAAGGTAAGTACTTGAGTAGCATTACAATTACTAAGCTAACTTCCACTTTCTACTCTTGCATATGTATCTACTAAAGAGTGTTCCACCAGTTATCATAAGTTTGGTACTTGTATCATAAGGGTCTATTCAAGAATATATATATGTATATATATATATATATATATATATTATATATATATATATAGATATATATATATATATATATATATATATATATATATATATATATATATATATATATGTTTTTTAGCTGTACCATAAATATTTAACTACAGCATCACCAAACTAAGCCAACTCGGGCGCAAGGTGCTAGTTGTTCTCCTTCCTTCCTGGTGAGAAAACTTACAGAAAGGAGATGGAGAATATTGATCAAGTCAATGAGAACAGCTATTAAGACAGGAATCATTTGCTAATTTAGTAACCACCAGAGATCTTCGATTTTAAAATTCGGGGGTTCTGACATATTCGTTCGCCTGGTTTCTACCAATCATTTAATTTTTTCTTTTAATACTTCACACCTGATAAATGTTAACTTTGGTTTCTATAATGTGCTATCTGATCCAAATGGCTCTATGTTCGATTTTTACAATGGCAGTGGCCAATCAATTTTTATTTATCAGCACTACCGATTAACAGCGAAACGTAATCACGCTGTACAAAGTATATAATTTTTATAGTTTAAGTAGAATTTGTTCTAATTCTGAATTTAAAGTGAAAAATCTATATAGCCGACGGATAACGATTCTCGGGTTTTATATAGCGTTGGTATTTAACCAAAACGTTTATGCCAGGGTCTCAAACTTCTCAAAACTTTATCCTGAATATCTTAAAATATTACCAGACGACGGAATACTTGGACATCGAGACGTCAAAATCATCACTTGCCGATTATTTTCATAACCACTTCAGATCACTAAAGGACTAATACATCTAACAACATAAATATTCCAAATAGGCTCTTTGGATCACAATATTTCATACATCTTCCTTCTCACGCAGACCATGGCAAGCTGTTTCGGCGAAAAGGTGTACAACAGCTACCTGGCTAAGGTGGGCATTGCCCAAAGGGAATGCCAACAACTTCCGGTGTCAAATCTGCAAAGACTGGACTTCTCTATCTATTCGCATCTGGTAGGCGAAAATAGAAAGGTGTTCTCAAAGCATGAGACAAGTGAATCTGTCATTTCTCAACCAATTAGCATCTAGTAACTGATCAGTGATATTACATCTGCTACGAGTAGCAGGATTGATTTTTTTTCTTAATATTCATTTTCTTTCTCTTTAGGGACATCCCCTTCATTTTGGGGGACAATCTCAGTACGTTCCTTTCCCCACGTACCATCCAGCCAACCAAGGACATCACCAGGTGCCTCATTCTTACCAACAACTCCATTACAGGAAGGTAGAACGACCATCGCTGTTTTCAATAAATGCTAAGCTCTGATCAAATTCATGGCGACTTGCATAAAGCCAGAAATACAGAATCAAAGGAGTAGCTTTAAAAGAAAGAGAGAGAGAGAGAGAGAGAGAGAGAGAGAGAGAGAGAGAGAGAGAGAGAGAGAGAGAGAGACTAATTACATTCTTACTTGCAGAGACGCCAAGCTCTGCAGCCCCAGACTCAAACGAACATTCCGTTCTTCGATAAATATTACCTCTTGGATTCCATCAATAAGATTACAGCGTCCCTCAGCAACTACACCTGCACACTCCATAAGCTTGGATTTGTAAGTCTTTATTAGGTCTTCTTAAGCTTGTTTACCCCTCGTTTTCCCAAAGTTTCCGGGGGTAAGTTCCCGAAATGTATACTAGTATTGCACGAACCCAGGTTTTTTCTTTTTTTTTTTTGCCATGCCCCAAAGTTAGGTTAGGTTAGCTTAATACCACACTAATTATTTGGATGTGGGATACATAATGAGATTATTTTCAAGAAAATTTTGTGAGAAGTTATGGTGTCCCGCTTTTTTTCAGGGAAAAGTCCCAGTACTCTGTTACATCTAGAAAATGCTTCCCAGGAAAACAGAGACCCCATGACGATAATGTCTGCGAATATCAACACAATTTCTTCCTTTCTTTGGCTAAAATCTTCATCAATTTTAGAATTAAATTCTCATTAAACATTACTGTACGATGAGATACTAAGAAAGGTCCTAATTGGGTTCTCGTAAAACCATTTAAAATGTACTTCCATGAATATATGTATTCGCAATTACAATAGAACGTAATATGTTATACACATAATATATAAATATCAAAGTACGCGAAAATGTATTACGTGACAAAAATATAACGAACATATATATATATATATATTATATATATATATATATATATATATATACACACACACACACACACACACATATATATATATATATATATATATATATATATATATATATATATATTTTACGTGTGTGTATGCATATATATGTGTGTCTGTATGTAAGTATATATGTATATGTGTAGAAGCAACAACTTTAAAACAAGAGATAGCTGACAAAATCTGGGGCCAAAATAACTGTTTCATTCTTCCAGATTGACGAATACCTCAACCTGAACATCAACGGGGCCATTGGCAACTACAACAACCTGCCAATTGGACCAGAATTCAAGAAAGACCTCGTCGAAGGAATATACTACTGCAGAGATCTGACGGTAAGATGGGTGTCTCGAGTTCGTCGTTATTAATCAGGAAGTTTGAGCAATGTTCGGTATTTATAAATCAAGAGGCATTAGCCTTTATTCAACCCGCATTTCCAAGACCCCTTACATACCCGTATGCGACCAGCACAAGTATGTATGTATGAACACACAGACCGGGGGTTGAAACGCAATTTCCAATTTTATTTTTTGTCATTTCAGTATTGTCTCCCTCTCCACAATCTTCGGTCTCCACTGCCCCTCAACCTCCAGCGTCTGCTCATGGGGATGCAGTGTGAGAAAGAGACCAGAACCGATGCCTGCTTCAAGGAGGATCTCCGAAAAAATATCGGGGAATTCGACTTATCGTTATTCCCGGAAGACGGCGACCAGGAGACAATTCTGAACAAACTATCTGCTATCATCACTGGAGTTGATTCGCTCGAGGAATTAGAGATACTTTAAGGATCAAGAGAACTTATTAAACTTCTTACTGGACCCAAGTTCCCTAACAAGGGATTAACTGCAACGGATTCGGGGTCGCCTGAAGTTGAAATTGAGCCATTTTCTTTGGAGAAAATAATTTCATTCATATATATAGATAGATATATATATATAATACTATATATATATATAATATATATATATATACTATATATATATATATATATTATATATAGATAATATATATAATCTACTATATATATCTATCCTAATCTATCTAATTATAATATAATATTAATATCTGATATCTATATTATTCTATATATCTATATATCTATATATATATCTATATATATATATATATATATATATATATATATATATATATTTATATATATATATATATACTGTGTAACTTTGTGAAATAAATCCTTTATACAAGAACTTATTCCATGTTTCGTATTTATACTTAACGACCTTTTAACAGACTTAATCACCATGAAAATAAGGGGTTATTTAAACAGGAATTTACTCATCAGTGGACTTATGCGTGACAATTAACGCAATCCAGGGATTCACACATCCATGCACACAAAATATACAACCATAAAGCAAGCCACGACTTAAAAAAAAATAATCAAGATAAACTATCTTTTGCAACCAATTAACAATGACAGCACGAGATTAATACCAAATGTAACTTTTGAATTTCACCTTACACATTTATATCTTTCTTCCATTACTCTAGCAGTGTTCTGCTGGGTTCTGTATGAATACCACTGTACTCTTCTTTGTCAATGTTTTCACTACTGGCAATGGCATGAATATTTCCTTCCTCCGCATTTCAGCCATCCTTCATCATAAGTACATACCGTTTCGTTATTCAAGTGATTTCTGATGTTGTGCAAATGTATGAATGGGTGATCCTATAACTAAGTAGAGTTAAATGCATTCAAAGCAGTTCTAACATATTTCCCAGCTGGCTCTCTCAGCCAGTAATTTATGTTAATTAATAATTAAAAATAATTCCAATCTGGATGAACAGTTTTGGTTTGGATAATTTCAAACCTGTTAAAAGTTGCTTAGCTCCATCAAGATTAGGTGTCGGTGTCGTAACTTCTATACTGCACCGTAGTATATTTACTTTAATATTGGCCTTATCATTACAGTATGGAAATTGTTCCCATACCGTGTGTGGGCTGATTCGTCCATGTTCTCCATCATAAACAGAGTCAGATAGAAGCATCAATTTACCCCGACCACACTCTCACCATATTTAGTTATTTTTCTCCGCCACAAGTGATTCGCTGTCTTTTTAAATGGCACTATTCCAAGCACTACCTATTTCATTTATCTGAGGGAGTCGCTCTTCTTAGAGAGCCCCTTAACAGCCTCCTGGCCCACCACTAACACCATTTACCTCTTGGTAAATAGCAGAACTCGAATGGCTCAGCTCTATGATAATTTCTTCATCACTACTTCTAAGCTTTAGAATTCTCTCGCTGTTTCCTTTTTCCCACCGATTTCGATAATCCACTTGTTTTCTTTCCCTTGACTTTCTTGTTTTCCTCATTTACGGCTAAATTAGACTTCTATATATGCGGCCAGCCTATGAATTTGCTCAGACGCGCCCTCAAACTCACTGAACAAGGCTAAAAGGTCTCAACTGAACAGTATCATCATTTAAACAATGCATTTAAGCTTCCTTTAGAGGTGAATAGGTACCTGTTTCGACTTCACTAAAACCGCAATTAGCGAAAATACAACTAAAGCAATCTACATCTTGATTTAAATAAAATTTGCATATATCCACAGCTAGGGCTGCAGAATATTGAGAATTAAAGCTGTTATTTACGATAATCCTTTCAAATACAAATGAAAAGTGGAGCACTGAATTAGTTTCGACCATTGTGGTCTGGAATGTGTAAAGAAGTAATCCAAGTGGTTTTGCAGAGTTATTTGGCCTTGGTTGCTGTGCTCTCTCTCTCTCTCTCTCTCTCTCTCTCTCTCTCTCTCTCTCTCTCTCTCTGGTATTGTCTGTAACTCAAAAAAAAAATCGAGTTTTGCTAAATTCCGATGCTTTCTTCAAAATTTCGGTTCTGTTTCACTAGAAATGAACCACACTCAAAAAACTAATGTACTACTGTATTCCCCCATTAACTAACATACATTGAAATGACCAAGCAATAATCGAGTTCATTATGGTTCGCCAAGTAAGATTATAATAAAATATATTGAAATGACCAAGTAATAATCGAGTTCATTATGGTTCTCCAAATAAGATTATAACGAACAATTTCATTTACTCGATGTCAGACGGATCCAATTTCCTTGGAAGAAACTTCACCTCACTTAGTAACAGTTATCAAGAAAGGTGGACCAAGTTTAATGAACATACTTCTTCGAGAGAGAGAGAGAAAAAAAAAACTTGAAAAAACGGAGTTCTCGACACCCCCTTGCAATTCCCCACGAAACTGCTAATTAAAACTGCTTGCATAGGCAAGGCATCTGCTTCTTGGCAATAACAATATTCGCAAAATTAAACTGCGTTCCGCACGCAGATTAGCTGCATTAAAATTCTCGGGAATTCTAATATCCAACCGGACTTCCGGTTTTTATTTGGTAATCCAGTTCTCATCAGGTCACATAGGTTGGGAAGGGAATAAAGCCAGTCGGCTCTCCTATGAGCAGGTGAGAAATTTATATAAAAGCAGAAGTAAAAAAGCACTTGGGCATATTGAATCTCTGTGTCTGCAGTATTTAATTCTAAGAATATGCAAAGTGCGCAATTCAAGACGGTAGATTCTCTCTCTCTCTCTCTCTCTCTCTCTCTCTCTCTTCTCTCTCTCTCTCTCTCTCTCTCAAAAGAGAAGACGTATCAAGGCCACAAACCCTCTACGCTTTAGGGATGGCGGTAGGGATGAAGATGATACTTCCGATGACGCCATTAATGCAAAATGAGATATCAAATTGAATGATACATCTTTAAAAGCGTGTTTGTAAACCTTAAAGTATGGGAGTCCTTTATTTGCAACTAATCTCACCCTTCTAAAATAAACTTTAGGAAAATTCCAGTGCAGTTCTTTACCACGAAGACATCAACCATACAACAAAACATAAGCATTGTGTACTGAGGCATTTCCTCTGGCTCGACGAACTTCACAGAAAGAATTAAATCACCTTCGCTCTTTTGATTCAAAGGAATTCGGTCTTCATCCTGTCATCAGCCACGGTGGCTGTTGACCCTTCTGGGCTTAACGTTCCATAAACAAAATGTAGGAAATATTTTAGAATCGTGAATAATTACGTCCATGCGTCCTCTTCAAGGTGACTGAAGGCTGAATTGACTAAAATTATAATTATTATTATCATTATTATTATTATTATTATTATTAGTGCAAGGAGAAATTCTTTGCCAATAGGAACTGTTCTGAAACTTGAAAAACTGAGCGAGAGGAGACAATTGCATGATTTGGATAAAAAAGCATATTGAAATATGAAATTTCTTTTGCATATAGATTCCGTGAACAGCAATTAAAGCAGTACAGAACTGTAATAACAACGAAAAGGCGTAGCGACTGAAAATAAAAAACCCTAATCAACTTTCGCTTATAAAGAAAGTAAAACATTATGACTTCCGTGGCTCTGCGTTTCCCCCAAATAGGTTTCAGTCAAATAAATGGAGACTTATCAAAGAGATCAAGCTCGACCCAAGTTTAAATACTCATGCCAGTCTCAAGTCTGGGTAAAGGTGGGCTCGAGGGTAGTGCTGACCCCCAGCCCTGCGACTTGAAACAAATCTTAGCAATCTGGTGCAAGTGAGTGGGTTATAATGAAGTAAGAAAGCAAGCACAGCAAAGTCTACATTTCGAGTCTCTGATAACTCTCTCTATACATATCCCTTAAATTTAATCTTTGTGTACAGACGCAAAAGGAACGATTACCAGAATTTATGCAGGAATATTACAAGAGAGAGTGGGACAGAGAAGGAAAGAGAAATTGTGTCACGAATGAAAGCAATATATTTGTAAAAATTAAAGTTCCTAAATAGATAATCAAGGAAAGATTAAAAAGCTCCTTCTGTATTCAGAAAAAGATGGTGTAATCATATCACACTTCAGTCTAATAAAACCATTAATTTTCCTTTAACAAGAGTAACTTGAATCGAGGTAATACCAAAGACCGAACAGCAAAGAAACTGCTTTTAGATTTCAGCCAGAACAATCAGTTTAAGACCGAAATCTCGCTCTAACGTCTCAAAACAAACGGAGGAGGGAGCTAATTCCATGCAATCAGCAAATGCTGGATAAACCAGGAAAAGAAAACTTTCAAACAGAAATGTTTTTTCTGTACGTAAAGCTTTCGCTTTCAAGAATCTTTCTACTAATTTAAATACCTTCAATTCAAACTCCAAAGTCAGCACCTTTAATTCTGGTTGAATATGTGACAATAATGTTATCAAATATGTGCTCGACTATGCATCATAATATTACCCTGAATTCGATGGGAATATTTGTCTTATTTTACTGCTAAGAAAAGTCAGCAAGAAGTTAATTATAACTTATCATAAACAAAACAGCGATCATGGACTGAATTTGTATGAAGGTTTCTAAAAATTTAACGGGAAAATTTCTCCAATACATTACATTAATGACAAATAGACTAAACAGTCCATTAGCCATCATATTACGACACCGTCATAATAAATGGAGACGAAAGAAGCAATGCCCGCCGTAAATTAAAATAAGTATAATATCAAATAAGCAAAAGCTTGTTTAATAATGCACCAATTTCACTCGCCATAAAAATTCCATTATCTTTGGAGGAAAGGCAAATAACATAATATCTTTCAGCGACGCTGCCGAGCCCAAAGTCAAAAGGAAGCCGGGCCAGAATTTGTATTCACTTGACGACTCGGTGGGGAAATTTTGTACCCTCTTCCAAGGCGTCCTTTAATACCGCGGGATTATGTGCTCTTGCGAGAGAGCCGGAGAGCGCGTGAGTTTTCCTAGAAATAATTCTGGTGGATCTTTCGTCTTTCACGTGAAAGTAAAAAACGCACACTACGCAAAGGAAAGTTCAAGACGAAGAGAACTAATGCGATGTTTATTTTTCACGAAGCTTTGAAGCAAGACGATAAGGTAACTTCATGAATGTGTTTTACTAAAAGCATACTCATACCAGTATTTATGAAAAAAAATCCATAATTGCTTTTAATAAGAAATATGTTATGCCATGCCAATGAGAACCAGAGGCGAAATCGGTATTCAACTTTGTCCCAATAAAGCTAGGCAATGGTCCTAATAAATTAATAATGCAAAATAGGTCTTGTGATTATACGATAACATTTTTCGGTAAAATGATGGTAAATTTCTTTGAATAGACGAAGATTGTACCTTCAAAAAATAACTGACACTGTGTAGCCCTATTAAATTTTTAAACTCTCTCTCTCTCTCTTTCGAGATAATTTGAAAAAAGAAATACATGGCCTCACATTTAGCTGAAATTAGCGCCCAGGTAATTATGAATTTTATATATACATATTCGACTGCATCCCGAAGTGACAGATTCTGAGAATCACATACGAAAAAAGTTATTTAAATGATTATTACTGCCCTGGTAGTATGCCGAAAATTTTACAGATTCATTAAAAAAAAAAAGGCACGGCAATGGCCCTCGTAAAATGAATAATTCAAAATAGGTCTTGTGATTATGCGATACAATTTTTCGGTAAAAGGATGGTAAAGTTCTTTGAATAGACGAAAGATAGTACCTTCAAAAAATAACTGACACTGTTTAGCCTGTTAAATTTTTAAACTCTCTCTCTCTCTCTCTCTCTCTCTCTCTCTCTCTCTCTCTCTCTCTCTCTCTCTCTCTCTCTCTCTCTCTCTCTGCAGATAATTTGAAAAAAGAAATATATGGCCTCACATTTAGCTGAAATTAGCACCCAGGTAATTACGATTTTTTTATATATATTCTACTGCATCACGAAACGACAGATTCTGAGAATCGCGTATGAAAAAAATAATATATATTTAAATTATTATTACTGCAGCTGGTAGCAAGCCGAAAATCTTACCGATTCATTACGAAAAAAAAAAAATCTTTTGACACCTCGTACCACATTCAGGTTTTTGAATTTTTAATCTCGTCCCAGGATATTAGAATGTTTCCCGTCCCTATTTAAAGCCAAAACTTCCATTACTATCTCTTAGTTGTATGTCACGCCAAGGATTTTTCATTTTCGACAATAACTTGTGAAGAAGGGGTCTTCTATTTACCTACGGTTAACATTAACTAAACATAACATTCGCGCCATTGAGTGAATACCTTTAACTTCACTTTCATTTATGTATCTTTAACAGGCCAACGACAGACTTCCTGTATTGGTAGACCTTGAATTATCTGCTTGCGGGTGGAAAAACCAATTACTCTGCAGATTCAGCATCTCCATACAGAAATAATGAAGGAAGCAAATTACAACATCCCTACCCTGTAGAATATGTCCACTTGAATGAGCCAAATACTTCACCATGACAAAGTCAGACCTTCAACACAAACATTGCTGCAGTCTTACAAAGGAGAGTTCTCACATTGACGGGGTTTCTTCTTTTCTAGCACATCTGGTGGTCCCAGTAAGCTAAAGTGAGACAGTATAAGAAAATTACTGTGGCCGTGACCTCTCCAGAAATGGTTCCTTGTGGCAGAACCGTTCACTTCACTCTAACTTCCACTAATCCAACAAATAACACCACGAAATAGATTGGCTCTTCTGAAATAAGTATAACTATGAACAGTGTTTTGATGATTATTCTTTGATCGCTGTTTTCGTGAAGCTGCTTTTCTCACAAACAGCCTCCTGGGGTGAACGTACATGTCCTGGAAGAGATCATCCTCTTTAGTTGTGATATTTAAATTTCCAGTTCCGTTCGCCTTTGCTTATCAATCTCCTAGTTTTACGCCTCCAGTTCATCTTAGCTTTGTTCATCTATCAAGAGGATGAAAGGTCAAACTCTGAACGTTGCTCGACTACGACCGAGTGAAGACTCAAAATATTGTTTGCCGTGAGGCTTTAAGATAAGGGTTTATAGAAGATTTCTCTAAGAAAACAATCAACCTAATCGTTAAATGTGTAGGTGTACTACTTTATTTCTAGCTATAATATTTTGAAGATACACTTTAATAAAGTGGAAATCTTGACTTGCCACAACTCATGCGTTCAAATTAGCATTAGCATTTTCCCCAGTAATTTTTTTTTTTTTTTTTTTTTTTTTTTTTTTTTTTTTTTTTTTTTTTTGTAAACAGTGAAATTACCACTCTTTTATATTTGACAAACTATATCTTTTTTTTTTTGACGAATACATGCAGAATTCCATGGAAACATGCAACTTTTGCAAGGAGAAATAATTTTTTTCCATGGGGAAAGTATTTTGAAACTGAACCTCGAAATGGTGTATTTGGAACGCTCTTAGTGTGGAAATTCGTAATTACAATGTCAACGTTTCATGGGCACTTCCTTACAGACCTTACCTTACAGACCTTACAGTTCGTTCGGGTTGCCCCAGGTCCCTCAGTGTGAGGCGCCTCTAATGTCTACCAGAGAGTTGCTAGTACATCTTCCGGTATATTTTGCATCTTCCAATCTTGGATGGTCTGGGATGCAGTTTAGATATTTGTCGAGCTTATTCTTAAACACATCTACGCTCACTCCTGATATATTCCTCAGATGAGCTGGCAACGCATTGAATAGACGCTGCATTATCGATGCTGGTGCGTAGTGGATTAATGTTCTGTGTGCTTTCCTTATTTTTCCTGGTATAGTTTTGGGCACTATTAATCTACCTCTGCTTGCTCTTTCTGATATTTTTAGTTCCATGATATTTTCTGTTATTCCTTCTATCTGTTTCCATGCCTGAATTATCATGTAGCGTTCTCTCTCCCCCTTTCTAGACTATATAATTTTAAGGATTGTAGTCTTTCCCAGTAGTCTAGGTCCTTAACTTCTTCTATTCTAGCTGTAAAGGACTTTGTACACTCTCTATTTGTGCAATATCCTTTTGATAGTGTACCATATCATATTGCAATATTCAAGTGGACTACGAACATATGTTTTATAAAGCATAATCATGTGTTCAGCTTTTCTGTTTTGAAGTGCCGTAACAACATTCCCATTTTTGCTTTACATTTTGCCAACAGAATGGCTATTTGATCATTGCATAACATGTTCCTATTCATCATCACACCAAGGTCTTTAACTGCTTCCTTATTTGTGATTGTCTCATTATTAGGTCCCCTATATGCATATAGCTTTCCTTCTCTGTCTCCATAATTTATTGATTCAAATTTATCAGAGTTAAATACCATCCTATTTACCTCTGCCCAATCATATACTTTGTTAAGGTCTCTTTGTAGAGCGTTCCTATCTTCATCACAAGTAATTTCTCTACTTATTCTTGTGTCATCAGCGAAACTACTCACTACCGAATCCTTAACATTACTGTCTATGTCTTCAATCATAATAACAAACAATATTGCAGCTAGCACCGTACCTTGTGGCACACCGGATATTACCTTGGTTTCATCCGATTTCTCATCGTTTGCAATAACTATCTGTTTTCTGTTGTGTAAAAATTCTTTTAACCATCTTCCTACTTTATCTACGATATTGTGTTTTCTAATTTTCTTTGCTAATATATTATGGTCTACTTTGTCAAAAGCTTTTGCAAAGTCTAGATAAACCACTTTTGTTTCATTTCCGCTTTTCATATTTTTGAATATGTTCTCACGGTGGACTAACAGTTGGGTTTGTGTACTTTTTCCGGGTACGAAACCGTGTTGTCCTATATTAAACATTATTTTTTATTAAATGTTTCATAATATTTTTCTTCATTACCCTTTCATACACTTTCATAATATGTGATGTTAGACTCACAGCCTATAATTACTTGCCTCTAGTCTTGATCCACTTTTGAAAGTAGGGGTGATATATGCTAATTTGTGCTCATCATAAATCTTGCCTGTATCTACACTTTGTCTTAATAATATTGCAAGTGGCTTTGCGATAGAATGAACTACTTTCTTTAACAAAATAGCAGGGACTCCATCCGGCCCTGCAGCAGCTCCATTTTTAATTTCATTAATTGCCTGCACAATATCAGCTTCATTAATTTCTATGTCAGCTAAATATTCACTATTTTCGTCCCTTACTTCTATATCATTATCTTCATTATCTATTCTAGGGGTGAATTCTCTCTTATATCGTTCTGCCAGTATGTTGCAAATTTCCTTTTTTTCATTCGTTAATCTCCCTTCAATTCTCAGAGGGCCTATTTCTATTCTTCTTTTATTCATCTTCTTCGCATATGAGTATAATAGTTTGGGGTTTTGCTTGATATTTAATAGGGTTTTTTTCTTCCAAGTCCCGTTTTTCATTTTCTTTGATTGTATAATCTTTTGTTCTGCATTTTCTATCTTACTTTTTAGTTCTATAACTTTCCATGCATTTTTTTCTTTTGCAAGACCTTTTTTCCACTTTCTGATTTTCTGGAACAAGATCCTTCTGTCTCTTGGTATGCATGAATGATGTTTACTTTTCTTCTTCGGTATATATTTATCCACTATTTTCTCCAATATTTTATATAATATCTCCGTATTTACCCTTATGTCATCACTTACGAAAATGTTATCCCAATCTTTGTTTAATTCTTCATTAATTTCTGACCATTTTATATTTTTACTGTAGAAGTTGTATTTTCCATATCCTTCCCACTTTTTCATTTCTTGCTTATCTCTATTTCACTTGCTTTGGAATGAACTGTTAATTCTATGACATTATGATCTGAAATACTCGCATTATAAACTATTATTTCTTCAACATAATTCATCTCGTTCACAAATACTAGGTCTAAAGTATTTTCCTTTCTTGTTGGCAGGTGATTTATTTGTTGAATGTTGTATTCTAGTAGCATATCTAATAGCTTTTCAAATTGCCTCTTATCTTCTGCACTACTATTACTCTCTTTTTTATATGTATAAGTACAACCACAGTCTCCTATTCGTTCTTTCCATTCTACGAAAGGAAAGTTGAAGTCACCAGATAGGAGAATAGTCCAGTCCTTGTGATTTCTACATATATCATCCAATTTTTCAATTATTAAGTCAAACTCTTTAGTATTAGGAGGTCTATATATTACTATGTTCATCAATTTTTCAGATTCAAATTCTACCGCTATTAGTTCACATTCTGAGTTAAGGAGAGAGAGAGAGAGAGAGAGAGAGAGACTCTATACTGCCAGGATTAATAGAGTACTGCCTGTCTGAGCTCATTAATTCTTGGTATCTCCACGATTATATATATATATATATATATATATATATATATATATATATATATATATATATATATATAAAGTCGTATCACAATACCGTGATTCATATACATACATCGAGCTACAAATGTCCTTTAATATCATATTCACTCTACCTCGGAATTAATATATTTTAATATATGCTTAACCGAAGGGGAATTTTTATTAGGCGATAATAGAATTGTCGGCGGCCAGGCGCGAACCCAGGACACCATACAAATCCAGGAACGTTCCTGGATTTGTATGGTGTCCTGGGTTCACGTCTGGGCGCCGACAATTCTATTATCGCCTAATAAAAATTCCCCTTCGGTTGGAAGCATATATGAAAATATATTAATTCCGAGGTAGAGTGAATTAGATATCAAAGGACATTTGTAGCTCGATTTATATATATATATATATATATATATATATATATATATATATATATGTGTGTGTGTGTGTGTGTGTGTGTGTATTACATTTTACCGTTCCCCTACCAGTGAAAACGGCCAGGGAAACATACATATTTAAAAGAGCTGAACTATTGTTGAAGCGTACAGAAAACTTCCACAACGGTTAACAGGTTTTGACAAATGCACAGAAGGTGGAACAGCAGCATGCCGAAGTTCTCTCTATTTTATTACGTGTGCCCTTCACATCTACCTTGCAGGCACTCTTGCATTTCCTGGATGTTACGGCACTTACTTTCCAAAAACTCCTCCATTCCGTCTATCCACTATTTCCCAGATATCTTCTTCCTCTTCACAATTTATATTTATTCATTCTCTCCATCAAACTGTTTCTCGCAATACATAAGGATCCATTCTTTCCTCTATGCTAACTTTTTACCCCTTCTTTTTAGTACCGCCTCATTCTTCAACTTTTCAGTGCTCCTTTCATCGCATGATACTTATTATGTAAGCATTCAAACTTATCTATCTCAAAACTTTTTATTTTTTCACATTTACATTCAATGCAAAGATTCTCTTCCATAAGCATGAATGGTTCGACAATCACCATATACACTTCCACTCTGCATACCATATGAATTCAAGTCTCTCCTAGTCTTTTGCACACTCCTACTACCTTTCTGGCTTCGCTTATTCTCTGACTCACATCTTCTGCCTTATTTCCTAAAATTCAAAATACTTATTTCCACAAACATATACAAATAACCGACGCCATTCTTCCATAACCTACATTAACAATCACTGCTCCATCTTCGTGGCTTCCATTTACCCTCATAACACTACTCTAGCTCACCGTTCAAATTGTCAACTTCTTCAGCTTCTGTACGTTATCCCCAAATCAAAACTGTATAATTTGCAACTGCCAGCCATTCCACACGCTATTCACATTCCATTTTCTTTTCTGACAACTTTATGTCTATGACCTTTCCCTTCATTCCATCCGTGAAGACACTAAAGCCATGGACCATACAATGAGTTTGTCACTGACCATTTATATACCACAAACCAGTCACTCTCTTATCTACAAATTCTTAAACATGTCTCTCTTTCATCATGAGAATTCTTAATTGCTCTTTGCAAATTATGCCACAACTCTCTCCACCTTCCGTATTGCCTCCCAAGTGATTCTGTAAGAAGACCTTCCAGGTTCCTTAGTGCTGTTTGCAGCTTTCTCCCTCTACCTCAAGAATTCTCACACACCCGTTCATGCCAAACAGCTGATCCATGCACCCTCTAACTTGTCTATAAATTCACACCGTCTGTCCCTTTTTAATCCTTCTGTCATGCCTCAGTCTATAACCTACCGTATAACTCTCTCCTGGAATGCCAATTCATGTTATGTCTCTAGAATTTTTAGTCTCCTTTGTGTTACCATCAACTTCATACGAAGAAACAATTATTCCTCTCATCCACTCCTACAAACCATTCTGACATTAAGACATATGTTACAAATCCTGGTTAGCATGTCCATCAAACTACCGCTATTCCACAACAGCCTCTCACTTTTAATTCCGTCACCTCCTAGTGTCTTTCCAGTCTTCAACCTCTAAATCGAATCCTTCATATCCCAACAGCCATTAACATAACCACTCTCTATCTTAAACTGGTCCCTTCCAAACTTGCTTCTATCCATTTCGTTCAACAGATGTTCAAAATATATTCCATCCCCCAAGAACTAACTAAACTTCCCTCTATCCATTCCGTTCAACAAATGTTCAAAATGCACATTCTGTCCCCCAAGGACTGAATTAATTTTAGACACCTCCTCTTTATTTGTATTTTGTTATTCTTGTGTCTATTTACACATTACCCTTTCCCTCTGATATTCTGCTGTACTACTTTTTACTTTCCGAAAAGTTCTTGATCATGTTCATCTCTTGTTTTCATTAACTGCTTTCTTCTTCTCCTCCTCCTCTCACTGTCTCCTTAATTAGCCTATCCACCCTTCTATACAAAAATACATTCTCTACTTCTTTTCCTACCGTTGCAACTATCAAACTGCTCTTCCATTTCTTTTATACTAACATATAACCGAGTCAACTCTGTTCCTCATCACTTTTTCTTTCCCAGGCCGAAGTATTAATATTCCTCTTTACAAACCACAAATTTCAACTAGGAAGCCCTTTCAAAGTACAATTTAACAACTCTCCCTATTCTCAACTGTTCGAGTTACTTCATAACTATCTACAACGCCCATTCGTTCTCCGTCACTTAATTTAACAATGAAATTAATTAGTACAACCACCTTTTCCTATTGTCCAAACCCTGCCAAGCTCATATTCTGACTTTCCCCTAAATGATTTACTTCACTCTCATTCTTTTCCATTTTTCTTTTACCTTCACAGCTATCATACACACACATACATGCATACACATGTGTGTATATATATATATATATATATATATATAATAAATATATTATATATATATATATATATTATAATATATATATATATGTGTGTGTATATATATATATATAATATATATATATATATATTGGAAAATTATTTAGCTGATTTTCCCATTTCATAATAGCCGAGTTTTGAAATATTATAAAATCCTTAAGAGTGCTGCAAAAATAAGTGTGAAGACAGCAATATTAACGGCTTAATTTTTACCTAACTGACCATTAATACAAATTTCCAAAAGACATGCGATAAATAAACATCAAAGAAAGAGAGAGTGAGAGAGATTCAAAGAAAGAGAGACAGAGAACGAGAGCGAGAGTGTCGTATACTTCCAAGAAGGACAGAGTGAGAAAGACGCATAGAGAGAGAGAGAGAGAGAGAGAGAGAGAGAGAGAGAGAGAGAGACTGATCAAGTAACCAAAGTATTCAGTTAATTTAGGTGTCTACCGACGCCTTTGTGCGGGAGGTGGGTGGGGCGAGGATCTTCCTAACTAGAGACTGTATATAAGGGGAAGATCCCTACACAGCCGTATGTCATAGTCACTAGACCCAGGACGAGGTAAGTGAAGCTAACGAAACGTGCTCCCTCAGCTAGTTCTTATTCAGTAATATTTCTTGTCTCCATGTTAATTGGGATCTTCTTTTGAGAGTTTGGTGACAATATATAATATATAATATATATATATATATATATATATATATATATATATATATATATATATATATACAAAGGAAATCACATTCTAATGAAAATAACAAAATAAAGGTATAGACATAATTAACGCTCTTAAGTGTAGTAGTGTAGTACAATAGTCGCACTGGAGCCATAAATCAGATTAAGAATATTGAGCTACCTACTTCATTGAATTTTCAATCTATACTTTTTATATTTATAATATCGGTATATCAATAAAATTTTAAAAATCATCAAAAAATGAAACCTGTGTACTCGTCAAAAAAAACGGCTTACTTTACATGAATCTTGGCACATTATGAGTAATAAAAAGTAGTTAATTATATATATACCAAGTTTATCCCAATTTTTTATTATAAATCTTAATCAAATAAAAAATGATTATTTTTCCGTTCCAGACAAAATGAGCCGAGCTGTGATTATTCTACTGTCACTGGCGGCTGTCGCCATGGCCCAGGAGGCCTTCCTCGAGAAGTATAGCTTCACAAAGGTAACATCCAGAAGCACATCATGAAAAATTTACTTTTAGTTATTATCATTATTGTCATTAGAATCATCATCGTCATGGCAGTATTCATTTGGATGGTCATTTTTCTTTTGACATTATGTCCATAAGTCTGCAAACAGAAACAAATCGTACTTTCGGTGCTCCAGTACTTTTAGTGATGTATATTCATATTTTGACCATTAAAAACTGATTAACTGCGGAAGCTATTTGGATTAAAAGTGGAATTTATATCCATCTTTAATAATAAATATTGAGAACATATTTTATATGAGCAAAATGACACAAGAGTAATAAAGATTTTCAATATTGGGTATTAAGCTAAAATATCTGATGATATCGAAGTAAGTTACTATTATTTTGACACTTCTGCACAGACCATGTCGACTTGTTTCGGCGAGGGTGTGTACTATGACTACTTGGCCAAGGTTGGGGTCGCCCAGAAGGAATGCCTCCAACTCCCAGTTTCCAATCTCCACAGACTGGACTTTTCAATCTACTCGCACCTGGTAAGACTATGGCAATTCAAAAATGCCTTAATTCTCAAATGAAATAATAATAATAGAAAAAAAAGGAAAAAAAGCCAAGTTAAAGGCAATTGACCTTTGAGGCATAATTCATTTTTCTTGTATTTCCCTTAGGGATACCCCTTACACTTTGGTGGGGACTCCCAGTACGTGCCATTCCCCTCGTACCACACAGCACACCCAGTCCACCATCAGGGAGTACCCCATGGGTATCAGCAATTCCAGTACAGAAAGGTAAAGTTACGTCTCTAATGGAGCCTCTTTCACTGTAGAGGACTTGCTTAATTTATATATTTTCAGGTAAACCTAAAAGCATTGAGACTATGCTTTATTTTCATACTAAATAATAAATAACTGAAAATTGCACGTAAGCCTCCATTCAAAACGTGTGATCAACTCCTCACAGAAACGCCAGGCCGAAGCAGCAGAAGAAGCAGCAACAGACATCCCCGAACAACCGCCAGCTCCTTTCTTCGATAAGTACTACCTCTTGGACTCCGTCAACAAGATCATGGCTTCCCTCAGCAACTACACTTGCACGCTCCATAAACTCAACATTGTAAGTGACAGTTACACTTCATTCATGTTTCTTTTATCGTGCATGATTGCCCGGGACTATATGATCCTCAATTACGTTATTGCTTCCTAAGTACAGATAATATTTTGTATTTTTTCTTTCTCCGTGGTTCCCGTTAAAGAAAAATGAGCCCTGTGGAACTCCTCCATAATCTCAATTTTGATAATATTTCCAGTCACACAACATGGGAGTTAGTAAAAACTGCTACTCCAACCCCCCCCCCTCCTCCCCCCAAAAAAAACCTTAGCCACAAAATTTTAGAACATTAAAAAATTGATATTAGGCCTAGGTTTATAATTTGCAACATTTGTAGTTTTTCCATGTCCGGACAGGAATATATTTCACCTTCAACCTTTCTTCCTACAGATTGACGAATACCTGAACATCAACATCAACCACCTGAGTGCCCAATACACCGGGCTGCCAATCAGTGACGGTTTTAAGCAGGATCTCATTGACGGCCTTTACTACTGCAGGGATCTGACAGTAAGTTGAAATCGGACATTTACGCCTAACTTTACATTCCGTTCACGATACAGTATGGACATCATAACACAAATCGGGTTTAATGATCAACTGTTAAAACAGTAACTGCCTCGAAATAGTCAATACATATTCAGGCAAAGTTTTATTATTTATATTAATCATTCAGAGATGAACATATAGAAATATATGTATCAAATAGGATGCTACATGACCTCTAGCCAAATTTGGATTATTCTTTGCACGAATAATCCACTACAACAATAGGCCTTAGCTGTCAAAGCCACTTACAGGTTAGAAGGATAATTTTTTTTTTTAATTTCAACAAATCCATGATCTAATGCATATACAAAGTACATAATTATACGTGAGATTTCAAAACGATTTTGACATGAGGCACAAGAAAAAGTTTATTGTTGCGCTAAATTCATTTACGACCTAATTCATTTACCCCTTTTAACTCATTTTTAACTCATTCCTAGTACTGCCTCCCTCTGCACAACCTCCGCTCCCCTCTCCCCCTCAACCTCCAACGTCTCCTGATGGCGATGGAGTGCGAGAAGGAGACGAGAACCAACGCCTGCTTCAAGGAGGACCTCAGGAAGAACGTCGGCGAATTCGACCTCTCGCTGTTCCCAGAGGAGGACGACCAGGAGAGTGTGCTGAACAAACTTTCGGCCATTGTCACCGGAGTCGATTCGCTTAACGAACTGGAAATTCTCTAATGATCAAGAGAGAATCCTCGCTTTCATTTAGTAGTATCTGACCCCCGACGAACCAAACAGCAGCTGTGCTGTTCGCAAAGGAATAAGTCCCCGGAACTATGGATTAATTTCAGAACAAAGTCTGTTCTCTACTGAAGCTTCAGTACACTACATACTCATTTGTAAAAAGATTTTCCATGTACGATTGTGAATATTTGCAGTAAAGTTTTTATAAAACATAGTAATTGCTTTTAGTACCCCCAAGAAGTAAATGCTCACTTAGCGAAAACCTAACAAAATACTCATTACGTGTCTTCAAAGTTAGAAAAATTATAAATTCTTCTTGGCAGTGGAGATGGAGAAAATTTAATATATATGTATATACTATCTACATGTATATATGTTTAAAGGCATACATGAATGTAATGTGTATTTGGATGTATTTATTCGACCAAGACCGACCTTGACTGTATGTTAACGAATTTCGAGGCATTTTTTTTTCGTCAAGCTATTGTTCGCTGTATGAAATGACAGTTTTATCTTTTCACTTTATACTCTAGCTAGACGGCAATAAAATGATAAGGTTACATAGAGATACATTCCCTAAAACTCAATGAGCTTGGCAAAGTTAATTTAACCAATGTTTCATTTCGTTTTATTAATGTTTGTCAATGCCGATATTTCATTTGTTAGGGTACATTTATCCAATAAATGATTGCAAATGTTTGAAAAATGGCATTTATTTATTGGTCATACAGAACACTCCGTTACTCTAGTCTAGTGCGTTTGACAATAAAGCGGTATTTATTTGTACCGTATTGTATCGTGAAAAGTATATAGCTGTTGGTTTTGTAAGTGAACTTGTTTACCGTAGGTGTTCTTTCCCCTGAAACATGAGTATTGCTCCAGGTATTAAGAGAGATTTAGAAATTCTCTCTCTCTCTCTCTCTCTCTCTCTCTCTCTCTCTCTCTCTCAGAAAGTCATCTCATACAGAGGACTAAATGGTTCAACTGTCTATAGGGAAACCAAAAGGAAGAATATTATAGTTTTCTGCAAACCGATTTGCTGGCCGAGTTATGATATTTTGCCTAAAAACGGTAGACGAACTCAAAGTACACGTTTTGTTAACTTTAGGTTTTTTTATGCAAGTATCTAATAATCTCGAATATAGTGTTTTACATCGGCCACTGAGGCTAAGAAAGCTTTTTTTTGTTTTTGTTTAATAGCCTGGATAACGATGGTAATTAATATGTAAAAATTTCCCCAAAAATTTAGAGAATGAGTTCGTATGATCTCTACCATTATTTTGTGTTTGGGGTAATTATGGGAAGGATGGAATACTCTGGTCCAGAAGAAGAAAGTGGGATGTTTCTTTGAAGGAGGCTTTAGGTTCCCTTAAAGATGGAAGAAATCTGAGAATTGCAAAACTTGGCTTTGATGAAAAAGAATCAGGTGCGATCCAGAGATTGCTGTTCTCCGCAGAGGAAATGTGGGATGCGGTTTCCTTGCGGGTATTACATAACTGAGGTGAGGATACTTATTACCCATCACATGAATGGAGCAGTTGCCCAAACAGTAAATTGATAAGTGTAAATTGGATGTTTTAATGACGGCAAGATCGTTAACTAGAGGAATCCTGAAGCAGCAGCTTCGCAAAGTAATATTCCGAGTAATGTAGGAAATATATGATATCTGAAAAGTATTTTTATGTATACTTTCTGTGTAAAGTCTCCATAACATATCTGAAGCAATGTTTTCAACCAACGTTATTGAAACCAAACATGCTCCCATTCACTTTTAAGTACGATTGATTTCTCAAGGAGCCACCCCTAATTGGATTAACAGCTTCTTTTGAGAAATACATACATACATAATACATACATACATACATGTACAGATGCTTATATATATGTATATATATATATATATATATATATTATACATATATATATATATACATATATAATATATAATGTATTTATGTATGTATTTCTCACACATAAGCCGTTATCCTAATAGGGGTGATTCCTTGAAAAATAATCCGTACTTGCAATCAATGCATCCTCTAACTACTTATCCGGGATGATTACCTAGGGCAAGAAACTTTCAAAACTTCAGCTGTTCAATAACACTTACTCAGAGGGTTCTTCAACAGTACGTCGACATCACCCCATAATATGTCACTAATCTAAATCTCGAATGCTTCTTGGATACTATGGCACTTCCTTTTTTTATAATATCCCCCGTGACATCCAGGCATACTTTGCCACACTTTTCGGCCACCCCCGCCTCCAAAAATGTCAGAACTATGCTCGTTTCCCAACAGCTTTAATGAGCTTCATTCCCTCGTTGTGGTTAAGCCGTCTAAAAACATTTTGATGAATCTTTTCTCCTACAGTAAGCTTTGTGGCGCATCTTTTTCGCGCTTAGATTTTCAGTCCTTCAACCCTCTTTTTCTTATAGATAATGTAAACAAATCTTTCGTCTCAACATCTATAAGGTAATTCAGCGCTGAAATGCAAACAGTAGAAAGGTTTGAAAGGTTTAACAGGAGGGAAACCTCGCTGTTGCACTGTGAATAAACTGTTATGAGAGGGTAGGACGGAAGATATGAGAATATAAACTGGGGTACAGTAAAAGGAATAAAAGTGGTTGCAGCTAGGGGCAGAGGGGACGCTGCAAAAAACCTAAATAATGCCTACATACGGTGTACTGACGGCACTAAGCCCCCTTCGGGAGCACAGGTCCTCTGTGAAGTTCAACCACTTACTCAGTCCAGTGCTTTATCTGTCTTCCAGATCTTCTGATGCCCACAGGGACCTGACTGACACTGTCAGGTACTATTCTCCCAGGGGTTGTGGGAAGGACACGTCCTACCAATTCCATCTCACTTTCATCTACTCATCTACATAGAGAACTCTGGTGATTTGCCTTACGGTATCACTTCTAAGTCTATCCTGCCATCTGACTACTAATATACTTCAATGTCATATCGACAAAAACTTTTATAGTTTTACCGTCATAAAATATGCCCGTAAAGCAGCAAAGATCGTAATAGCTTTATGCGTTACTTTCGTATGTAATTTCAGTCTATTTAATTATCTAATCTTACTTAGCCTCCCCATTGTTTGATTTACATCTTTAGTCGTCTACTGAACTCGAACTCATGAGAATCTGTGTGAGATATTGTTTCTAGATATTTGAAAATTTCAACCTCATTAACCCTTCCTCCATCTGTTATTCGACCCTTTGTTCATACTCTGTTCTTAATACTTCTGTTTTTCCAGAGATTTACTTTTGAGTCCAATCTCTCTGGACATATGATGCATTCTATTAAGCAAGCGTCGCAAATCTTGTGGTGTTTTGCTGATCAAAACAGCATCATCTGCATATTCTCGCATATTCTGAGTCTGCTCAACTTTCTATCGTCACTCCAATCTAACCACTTCGACCTCTCTATTTATTATTAAACCTATGAGCTGGACAAACGGCAAAGGTTAAGTTACTTAGCATCGTAACACCCCCGCACCCTCCCCCCGCCTACCTACTGCAAATTGACCTGATAAGACCCCTACAACCTAAATTCAGCATTAACTTCGTTCACGGATAATCATAATTAGTTTTACATAATTCAGGAGGGCTGCCATAGTGAAGCAACACTTTCCATAAACTTGGTCTCTGGAAGCTGTTTTACACCTTATAGTAGTCAATGAAAGCTAACAAGAGGGGTAAGAATTGATTACTGTCCTTCAGTTATTAATATACCTCCAATATTTTACTAGAACACATTTATACGTCATTACTAAAAAAGATGTGTCGCATTTCTCTTTAGTTTCTGATGAAGGTGATGAAGTTATTTTGACACTTCTCTCGTAAAAAAAAAAAAAACAAAAACAACACACACACACACAAAACACTATTACTTGAGAAAAGCAACGAATACTACCATTCAAGTACAGTTTCTGAATTTGGCTTATAGAATATTTACACTAAACTGAAATACAACCTTATCTCTTACAATGGAACACCAGTTACAACTTTGAATGAGCTCTTCCAAATTTAATTCTGAATCCCAACTGGAGAGGAAGTTTCTCCTATTCATTTGCTATCCGGGAATGTCAGGCATAAAATTTATGCACATTTTCTAAATATCTTTAGCATGTATGCATGTTTAAAACGAAGTCTAAAATCACGCAGTTTTATATATAACTATATATTTATATACATATACGTACATGTCTGTATAATGTATATATATATATATAATATATATATATATATATATACACACATATATATATATAAAATAAAAGGAGCCATAAAAACACCAAAATATCGAGAAAAATACTATATTTCAGAGACTGCTGTCTCTCTCTTCAGGTATATGAATGAGAAAAGTTTACAGAAAAGGTGGTATTTATACCCAGAGATTCGTCCACAAGTAAGCCAATTTAGGTCACCCCCGCCCGCTGATAATCTTCCTTTAATCTTCTTAAGCGTTGGTGAATGAATACTGCGTCGACGATGTCCGATGTCCAATTCCCTTTTGAGATGTTCATTACCTGCTTCTCTTTTATTAAGGCCGATTCCATCATTTGACTCTTGTACCGGCAGTTGCTGCTATAAATTACACGTGACATATTCCAGTTTATTCTATGGTTATGTTCATTTATATGGTTGAAAATAGCCGAGTTCTGTGCTATTTTTTCAACCATATAAATGAACATAACCATAGAATAAACTGGAATATGTCACGTGTAATTTATAGCAGCAACTGCCGGTACAAGAGGTCCATGATGGAATCGGCCTTAATAAAAGAAGAGCAGGTAATGAACATCTCAAAAGGGAATTGGACATCGGACATCGTCGACGCAGTGTTCATTCAACCAAACGCTTAAGAAGATTAAAGGAAGATTTATTCAGCGGGTGACCTAAATTGGCTTACTTGTGGACGAATCTCTTGTATAAATACCACCTTTTCTGTAAACTTTTCTCATTCATATACCTGAAGAGAGAGACAGCAGTCTCTGAAATATAGTACTTTTCTCTCTACATTTTGGTGTTTTTATGGGCTCCTTTTATTAGATATTATATATATATATATATATATATATATATATATATAATATATATATATATATATATATATATATTATATAATATATATATATAAAATAAAAAGAGCCCATAAACACCAAAATATAGAGAGAAAAATACTAATATTTCAGACACTGCTGTCCTCTCTCTTCAGGTAGATGAATGAGAAAAGTTTTACAGAAAAGGTGGTATTTATACCAAGAGGTCCATCCCACAGGTAAGCCAATTTAGGTCACCCCGCTTGATAATCTTCCTTTATTCTTCTTAAGCGTTGGTTGAATTAAAATCTTGTCGATCAAAAATGAATCCCATGCTCCTTTTGAGATGTTCATTACCTGCCTCTCTTTTATTAAGGCCGATTCCATCATTTGACTCTTGTACCGGCAGTTGCTCCTCAAAACAAGACCAGAAATACTCCCAATAATAAAATAAAAATTCCACACCTGGACACAATTAAGACGGTGACTCAGACCCTTGGAAAATCTAACCCTTTGGCATTTACTTACCCAAACACCTCAGCGAAATCCCTGATTAACGTCCAACAAAAGACATCCCCCAGGGGCACAGGGGTTTATGATATCCCATGCCAGGACTGTGACCAATCTTACATCGGAAATACAGGAAAATCACTTCCCCAGAGATTAATATATCACAAACGGTCAGTTAGGTATGGACAACAGAACTCAGCTATTTTCAACCATATAAATGGATATAACCAAAGAATAAACTGGAATTTGTCACGTATAATTTATAGCAGCAACTGCCGGTACAAATTATACGTGATAAATTCCAGTTTATTCTATGGTTATGTTCATTTATATGGTTGAAAATAGCTGAGTTCTGTTGTCCATACCTAACTGACTGTTTGCGTTGTATTAATCTCTGGGGAAGTGATTTTCCTGTAAATCCGATGTAAGATTGGTCACAGTCCTGGCATGGGATATCATAAACCCCTGTGACCCTGGTGGATGTCTTTTGTTGGACGTTAATCAGGGATTTCGCTGAGGTGTTTGGGTAAGTAAATGCAAAAAGGTTAGATTTTCCAAGGGTCTGAGTCACCGTCTTAATCGTGTCCAGGTGTGGGATTTTTATTTTATTGTTGGGAGTATCTCTGGTCTTGTTTTGAGGAGCAACTGCCGGTACAAGAGTCAAAAGATGGAATCGGTCTTAATAAAAGAGAGGAAGGTAATGAACATCTCAAAAGGAGCATGGGATTCAGATGTGATCGACAAGATTTTCATTCAAACAACGCTTAAGAAGATTAAAGGAAGATTATCAGCGGGGGTGACCTAAATTGGCTTACCTGTGGATGGACCTCTTGGTATAAATACCACCTTTTCTGTAAACTTTTCTCATTCATCTACCTGAAGAGAGAGACAGCAGTCTCTGAAATATAGTATTTTTCTCTCTATAATTGGGAGTTTTTATGGACTCCTTTTATTGGATGGAATTCTGTTGTAACAGAACATTTTTAACCAGTTCCATAATATATTTATATATCTATATATATCTATATATAGTATATAGTATATATATATATATATATATATATATATATATATATATATATATATATATATATATATATATAACTGCTTGATTTTAGACTTAGTTTTAAAATGCACACATGGTAAAGTTATTAAGAGAGAGAGAGAGAGAGAGAGAGAGAGAGAGAGAGAAACTCATTATACGCCCAAAGTATTCGAGCAATTTCCGTGCTTAATAACGCCCTTGGACTGCGTCTTTGTGTGGAACGCGTGGGTGGGCGTGGATCTTCTTTACAGATTTACATATATATAGGCGGATGCGAACATCTCCCTATGTCAGTTACCGGAACCAGGACGAGGTAAGGGAGACCAAACCTGAGGCGCTATATCTTTGTAATTACAAATTCGCTCAGTTGGCGTCTTTGTCTCGTTGTGACTCATGGCGCTCAGAACAGGCTCCTGAAGTCTGTTGCCAGTTTCTAAGGACTTTTTTTTTTATTTTATAATTTAATAATAATATGGCCAAGTACGCCTTCCTTAAATGAGAAACTATTATTGAGCTAATCAAAACCTAGGAACTAATTAAAACTGTAACTGTGATCTGAATTTTGTGAATGATCAGTTCATTAGTATTTAAATTCTGAGTCAATAGTCTATTTCCTATTACAGCCTTTAGCAAACTTTTTCCTATTCTAGTCTTTAGTAGACTTCCAATAACTTCTTCATGCTGGAGTAAATTTACTATATGCGAGTTAAAAAAAACCTAATCGATCTCATAATAAGATATACGAATTCATTTACGCATAAATCTAACCCTCGCTTCCATCATCGCAAAAAAAAATCTTTTCTGATATAGCTTTAAAATTGAATAAAACATGAAGGATAGGGGACGAAGAATCTACATTTTCAATTTATAACTACAGAAAAAAAATCATACACAAAACTGATCCAATAGAACTTCTTTGATTACTGATTAGTGTTTCAAGAAACGTTCAAAACGGGTTTCTTCTATTCCAGACAAAATGAGCCGAGCTGTGATTGTTCTACTGTCACTGGCGGCCGTCGCCATGGCCCAGGAAGCCTTCCTCGAGAAGTACAGCTTCACCAAGGTATTCATGAAATTACTTATTTATTCAAATATATCATTATCATCATCTACTTCTTATACATATACATATTTTCTGTCATTATCAACTTCTTATACATATTCATATATATTTATTGCCATTATCGACGACTGTCATTAATACCCATACTATAAATGTTGCCTGGTTTTTGGCCGCAGAAACAAGATGGGCACGACTGCTCATTTTATATCATTATTGTTATTCTATTCAAGAAGATGAAATCTGCTCTCGGATAAAAGGCAACATCTAAAATCTTAAGTATTATTTGCCATCAAATATTACTGTTTTATTTTTTATCTATTTTTTATTTTTCTATTTTTCATTTTATCTTAACTTTTTTTTGCTTAGTAGTCATTAATCGCAGTAAACAACACTGAGGTTCAGTTTCTGTTAGTGAGCTATATTGAAGGCTCGTGGTCTAACTTGGCTAGTGTTAATTTTTGCGGAACGACCGAAAAATAGAAGTTTATATGCCTTGTGGCCACTTCTACATTAATAAACTCTGGAACGGTTACCGCTTTACAAACAGTGTTGTCTATATTTCATACAACAGTTATTAATGTTAACCTAATTAGTTCATGTAAAGTTTAGGTGATCTGCATAATGTAAAGTACATCTTTCAAATACCCCCCAAAATTTCTAGATATTTCCGGCGAAAAAACAGCATCCACTATGATACGCAACTATCGGTTGCAAATGCACTTCCTTTTAGCTATGAGGAAAAGTAATTTGTCGGTTAGTGTAATGGCACTTATATTATAAAGAGCAACATATACTGCGTGCATGAAAGATCGTCAGTGAAATTCCGAATACTGCACCTCTAAAATCATTGACTACTTTATCACCTCCCAGACAATGGCCACTTGTTTCGGCGAGGGGGTATACTATGACTACTTGGCTAAAGTTGGCATCGCCCAGAAAGAGTGCCAGCATCTACCAGTCTCCAATCTCCACAGACTCGACTTTTCTCTCTACTCACAACTGGTAAGTTGGAATAGAAGGTTTGAATTCTTTGGTGGAAGAAGCTACCTCATACTCTTGCTCTCATTCCGATGGAATACAAACTTGAAAGTCTATAGTGGAAAAGGGTAATATCTTTCAGATGAAAAAAACCATCAACCATTTTCGACTTGTGATGCAAATTTTAAGGTCTGAAGAGGACGTAAGCTATTCCCTATTTACAGAAATAGAGAGAAAATATTATCCATTATATTTTTTGACGATTCTTCCTTAGGGATATCCCTTGCACTTCGGAGGCGGAGACTCGTCTTTGTATGTGCCCTTCCCCTCCTATCACACAGCGCACACTGGGCATCAAGGCGTACCACACGGCTACCAGTCACTTCACCATTACAGAAAGGTAAAGTTACTCCTGATACTTTTTTAATGTGGTATAATTACCTCGACGACAGGTAATACTTACTCATGCAGGCTTAGAATTCAGCTTCACTTGTGATGGAAGAGAAGAAAATAGGCAAAATCTCCGTAAAATCTCAGGTGTATGATAACCAACTCTTTATCTCATAAGATATTGCTGTGATATTTAATCTTAGAATTTTTTTTTTCATTTATATTTTTGTACTCGGGTAATTGAATCTGTTTAATTTTTCATTTATATTTTTGTACTCGGGTAACTGAATCTGTTTATGTGCAATCGAATAGTTTTCTATGGCTAAACTAACATCACAGCAAACATTTTCATTCCCACTGTCCATTTATCATTTTTTTCATCACACAAACTCCCATCAGGCTACCTCAACGATCAAGACGTGATTCTTACTAAAGAATTCCACCCCTTATGCCCTAAAATCTGAAGTGAATTAGAAACTGGGAAGCTCCTACATTGAAACATCTAAACACCTAAATTTAAATGACCACCTTCCCACAGAAACGCCAGGCCGAATCAGCAGGGGAAACTGCAGCAGTTCCACCCCAGCAAGGCCCAGCACCTTTCTTCGACAAATATTACCTCTTGGACTCTGTCAACAAGATCATGGCTTCCCTCAGCAACTACACCTGCACTCTACATAAACTTGAAGTTGTAAGTGCTTAACCTTTCATACTCTCATTTCCCTCTTCAGGTAAATGGTTTCTCACACATGTACCTCCAGAGTTAAAAGCATAACCCTTTTACTTAAATGACGTGTTTTCCTTTTATAACTAACACGAAAATTTTGTTCGCAAAATTCAAGGTACAGACAGGACCTTGAATCTTGTATTTGGGATACTTTAGCTCACACTGCTCTTCTTTGTCCTTCGAGAATTCGTGAAATTGCTTCGATAAATCTTCTTGCGGAACCATCCAAAATTATAGAAAGTATATATTATATATATATATATATATATTATATATATATATATATATCTATATATATATATATATATATATATATGATATATATAAACAACATCCTCCTACTTCCCTTTTCCCACAGATCGATGAATACCTGAACATCAACATCAATCACCTGACCGCTCAATACACCGGCCTGCCAATCAGTGACGGATTCAAGCAGGACCTAATTGATGGTCTCTACTACTGCAGGGATTTGACGGTAGGTTGAACATAAATGATACCGTTTATAACCAATGCCAACATGAATAATAAAATTCATTTTTGTTGGAAGAGAAAGATGATGAAGAGGCAGACTGAAATGTTTGGGGGAAAACTGATGGATGCAGAAAGACCCTTATTATGAAAGTTCTTTTGGAAAACGCTGAAGGTTTGTTTTACATGGCAACTTCAACTTAAAGGTCTCTTATTGATTATAATATACAGCTAATGGATTTCCAATGCGAAGACTATTCGTATTATACTGAAGGACATTATACATTTAAACTATCTTATCGGATGATACACCAACGCAAAGAGCATCTATCCATTAATTAATTAGGTTTATGAGCAAACAGCCTCGAACATTACTAATGCATTATAACTGAAACATCATTTCCCCTCTGCTGGAAGCTATTTGCAAACTGGGGTACATAATGATTGCAAAGTTTAAAAGACTTTCAGTTCCCTTTTTCCTGACGTAATTAGCAGCAATCAGTGCGTTTCTAATGGTAGATATAACATCCTGAATGCTTAGTACTTAATCTAAAAAATTAAACTTTCTTTCATGTAACTAAATGGTAACAGACCGAAATTCGAACAATCTTACAAAGAAAAAAAAAAAGGGGGGGGGGGGGGGGAGAACTCTTTTTCGTAATATTCTGCACTTCCATAAAATGTAATCGTAACTGTTAACATATAGTATATCACAGAGATAAAATTTCAACTCGCATTAACCTTTGAATAGTAACTCAATAAAAATCACTGAATGATACCTTAATAACATTCTCAAGGCAATGTTTCAAAAGAGTCAACCGTAAAAGTATCCTGTGGTTTTAATGATTATTTACTACTATCAAGATTTCTTATAATAATAGCATACCATTCATTTCCAGTACTGCCTGCCACTACATAACACCCGCTCCCCTCTCCCCCTCAACCTCCAACGTCTCCTGATGGCGATGGAGTGCGAGAAGGAGACGAGAACCAACGCCTGCTTCAAGGAGGACCTCAGGAAGAACGTCGGCGAATTCGACCTCTCGCTGTTCCCAGAGGAGGACGACCAGGAGAGTGTGCTGAACAAACTTTCGGCCATTGTCACCGGAGTCGATTCGCTCAACGAATTAGAAATTCTCTAAAAATCGAGGACGAATTCTCATTTATATTTCGGTGTTAATTCACCGGAGTGTGGAAAGATAGACGAAATACAGCAGCTGTGCTGCTGTCAATACGATGTTTATGGAACCGGAATGGCTGTAAATTCGAGGAGGCTTAATACACACGTGTTTGCTCAATGACTTTCTGTATTTGTATGAAGCCTTTATTATCTCACCCTGTAAGTTTTTTAATAGAATTTGAATGATGAGTGTTCACTTTCTTTTCCATTACGTAATATTCTAAGGAAAGAGAAGAAACAGGAAATCTAAACATACAACTTATGGAAGATCAGAAAAAAAAATACCACGAAAAAAAATTAAAAAATTATTCTGAAAGAAGGTATATAAGATGGCGCAACAGATTTCCTCTAAATTTGAATCAAACTTCAAAATGCTTCACGTAAATCAATGACAGGGGCAGCCTAAAGCTTTTCACAGCTGTCCTTACTTTCAGTAACCAAAATGTTACTATGCTTCTACAGAATGTCCTGTACTTGTCGATACTGTTACCAAAAAGGAGGTGAAAAAACACTTGGTGAAGAGGAACAAGGCTTGATCCGACCTCCAGCTTACTCGGGAAACATGAGAGATTTTCCCCACAAGCATAAGTTGTGAACATTATATCCCTAACTTTTAACGTAAATTAAAACGTGCTAAAATCTACACCCAAACAGAGCCTCGTTTCACCAACTAAGATTAAAATAGATTTGCGATATTTAATTAAAATAAATTTATTTTACTGCTTAACAAGCACATTATTTAATGTTTTAATCTTCCTTCTAATAAATAAATCATAATTATCCTATCCTAAAATTTCTGTATCGTTAACGCAATGCAAAACAGCTTTTCCAGACCTTTTGGCTCTTCCATGGACCTTACCTACCCGCCCAAGAGGAAGAAGAAGAAGAACAACAACAAAGTAGTTTGTAGGCTTACTTCCCAAGTAAGCGAAATGGATATAGCAAAACAAGGACATTCAGGTACACTGAAGAGATGAGACAAGGGGCTTATGTCAGGGAGTACATTACACTAGATGTGACTTCGTGGCATGATAACTTTGTGTTCAACTTTGGTTGAAGCCAGGAGTCGAGAGTTCAAAATCTGTCAAATTTAGTCATGTCACAGGTAGGCTAAATGTTATCGACGACTAGAACCACAGCTTAATGTTAAAAAGAAGAAGAAAAAAAAGAGTAGGATGCTTCCATTTTAACCCACAAAAGAGCAAAACAATGCCATTTTAACCAACCCCCCACACCACCCCCTAACAAAAGTAAGACACTGCCATTTTAATTTCCACAAAAAACGAGAAAATAGTATTCTACACCCTCCAAAAAGGAAGACAATGCCATTTTACACACCCCCCCCCCCCCCCCTCACAAAGGTAAGATATTTTACAAATGTACAAGTTCCTCGTTGGACGAGTGGTTTTCGCGCTCGGCCACCAATCCGGTGGTCCGAAGTTCGATTCTCGGCGCGGCCAACGTGGAATCAGAGAAATGTATTTCTGGTGATAGAAATTCATTTCTCGATATAATGTGGTTCGGATCCTACAATAAGCTGTAGGTCCCGTTGCTAGGTGACCAATTGGTTCCTAGTCACGTAAAATATATCTAACCCTTCGGTCCGGCCCTAGGAGAGCTGTTAATCAGCTCAGTGGTCTGGTAAAACTATGATATACTTACAAATGTACATACCAATTCAAAAATATGCTATATATACATATATATTCATATATTATATTAGACACTTTTATATATATAATATACATGCATACATACATACATACATACATACATACACACGCACACACACATTTTATATATATATATATATATATATATATATATTAAGTTTTTGGCAAATTCGTTTTTCTATTATAGTGCTGATATTTAGGCGGCTTTGATTTTTTAATACGTCAATTCTATCCATTTTCATCTTTATATGTTTGAACTAACCAGTTTCTCTTATCTGGGCAACTTTATGGTAAAGATATTATTTCTAACTCGCAATTTAAAGGATATAATGGTATAATAATGCTACATTTACGCGATCATAAAGTATTCCATAACAGTTTAGGAATAATATATTCATTTGATGAGCAGAAGTTTCAAAACCAGCTTAACACCTTTAACCCCCCGTACAATAACATGAGTTCAAAATTGATCTAGTGTGATAACGAATTTTGCATAGGCTACGAGATTTCGGCAATTCTTACTGTCTTCTAAGGAGCGAACTCAAGCTGAAATAACGCCTTAATAAGAACGTCTGATTTGATCTTATGGCGTAAAATTCTAAAAATCCCTTTTGAACTTCTACAATTCATTATGACCAGAACACTGTCGTACTTTACTCCTGGAAAACCTGTGTTACAATTCAGAGCTTTAGATATCTGCTGAAATAAGGCTTTCTTTTAGTTTCATAAGTAGGATAAACCTAGATTCAAAAGAAAACCACCCATGAAAATGGAGTGCTTATGAGTTGAAGATTTAAACAAAAAGATAAGACTCAGTTTTCAAATGTCGCCCACTTACGGTCAACGAGGAACTTCAGTTTTATGCCTTTATTATCACTCTACTTATGATAAAAGCCAGAAGACACAGATCGACATAAATCACTAAAATATTACAGCTCACACCACTCAGAAGAAAAACCCCTATTCATCTGGAACAAGCCTAAAGGAACCATTGGGTAATATTGACAAAAGCAAACCGACCGCAGTGATCAGATCGGTTTCATCACAGACCAGCACCGCTCCGCTTCCTCCTGCCGAAGGAACGGGTCATAACATAAAGGGAGAATTCGCAGCCTCGAGAGCCAGCGGAAAATACGATTACTGGCCCTTAACAGTGCCGTAAAAGTGAATTTGCTCAAATCCAAGGCAGCAGGAACGCTATAAAGTCACTAAGTCGACGCGCAAAACGCTGGAAAATAAGCCTTCAAGGAAGCTGACAGAAGAGTCAATTTACGATAGCACGGGACCCGACGAAAGAAAGGCTCATAGCACCGAGGATGCCATAACGACGATCATGGACTTCGAGAAGACGACTGCTTTTCCTAAATTCTCGCACTTGCGCTCGAGTTTCACCTTGATGGGGAAAAATCGTAATTTGCAATTCACTACGTCATCTTAAACTACGAAAACTCTCAGACTTACCTTCCAGTCATCTGGCAACTTCGGATGACAAGGCCGGAGAATTTCACTTCTGGAGTTTCCTGCATACCCTTACCTGTAAGACAGAAGATTTGCTTTTTAGCCAAGACCGGTAGTTAGGGAAATTTCTATATCAGTATGTTTGCTTCCGGAAATACAATTTCATTTATAATGAATATCCAAAGAATAAATTTAATAAAATTATAAACATTTAAAATAATCTTCAATTATATATAAATTAAGCCTAGTAATTCTATTTGTATCTGTCATTTATACTACTATCATTTTTGGTTAAAAATTTATTTGCGACTATATTTAATATACTGACTGCATACCTAGTAAAAAAAAACTAATCAAGGTTTGTTATTGCTATAAAACTATCCATATCTTTGATAGCGGAAAGCAACTAAAAAATACCTTCAGCAACAGACCTAGACTGTTGCAACAAAATACTCTCTCATATAAGTCTTCTTAAGGCCTGTCCACACTAGGAAACATTGTTTGTAAACAAACACTTTTTACCGTATATTTGTCTCCCATCCAGAATGGAAAGCATTTTGTGTTTCTGCGTGTATATGTATATAAACACATGTATAATGTAATGTATATACATTTACAATGTATATATATGTGTGTGTATGTATGTATGTATGTATACGTGTATATATGTATCTATTTTCAATTCCGCCGGAAGCAAGTCAGCATGGGAGGCTCCTTTTTCTAAAGACTTCCTCACGATCTCTATTTCTTTCTCTTATCCCTCCTCGAGTGCATTAAAATACAGAGGCTACTGCACCTACAAGCATCCTGCCCACAACTGAGGTCTGGACAGGAAACATTGTTTGTAAACTGTTTGCAAACATCTTTGTTTGCAAACAATGTTTCCTAGTGTGGACAGGCCTTTAGTATTATATGGATCAAAATGTAATACAATGAAGATAATTGTTTCCCGCATATAATGTCAATAGTGAAGTATTGCTATGGTGAGTACATGGCAGATACTAATTATGCAAATGATGTATTATTGCTTATAAAAAGTATTCAAGATTAGCAAGCATTAGTGAAGAGCATTAAGCAAAGGTTAAGTGGTGTGTGGCTCACAATCACTGTTGTTAAATCAGAGGTTGCGAGAACAGAGCATGATGGAGTAGAACTTATAACATTGGAAAGCCAAACTAATCATGATGCTGCCACACTAAGATAAATGGCAGTAATTAGAAATGCCAGATCTCGAGAAGACGAATGTGCTGCAAGACTGACGAAGGAAAACAATCTATTAGTATGCTTTGCATAGTGTGGCATCAAACAGACATACACAGCATATTAAAAAATATTGTAAACTTCATGAGACTACTTTTAGTGTATGAAGAGGTACCTTGTATGAAATTGAAACAATTTCTCTAGACGTTTTAGTGTTTTATTCTAAAGACTTTTGCGGAGAATATCAGATTTTGTATGTCAACATCATGCATTCATAGGGAAAAGACTGGAATGCCCAGCATACAGATAAATGACCGATGAAGATAAATGACTGATGAGTGACCGGCGACGTATAGCCTCGGATATGTTTCTGAATGGCAGCCTGAAAGTTTTGCGGCTGTTGCCTGCAAACCACAAGGTTCTAGAGGTGCGGGAAGGCCAAGAACTGTCTGGATCATAACTACTGAGTTGAATATCGACTGGGATGATCTGCCTAAGACAGCAAGACACTGATTGGAGAAACATGGTGGAGGCCCTTCGCTTTGTACGGCGTTAGTTTAGCGACTAGAACTTTTCTTTGCCTTGCTTTGCAATGTCACTGGTCTTCATGCAACAATTTACTGTTAGCTGCAGTTTCACGCCCTGAGTAAACGCAAGCCTTTGTAATTAAAAACATTTCCCAGCTATGCCAATAACAATATCAATTATACGCTCGGTCAACTCTCATTAAAACAAAACATGAAATGTTAAAAAGACTTGACTATTTCCACTGACTATTGAACATTTAAGCTTCTCACAGAGGAAGGCCGGTTCGAGGCTTCACGAATAATCCCTTATCTATTTACAATAAATTCAACACAGAAAAGACGTTCAAGATCCCTGTAACAGAATTATTCAGTAATAGTAAATGCTCGCGCAATGAATGCATGAAACCATTATTACAAAATATATCTAGGTAAGAGCAACAATATTTCAATTTTCTAGTGTATTCTCATTTGAAAATTGTGAATAATACTCCCTTTTCTTTTATCGGTATACCAGGTACACGATCTAAATAATTTTATTTATTATCTTTACTACCGCGAAGAACTGACTGCCGTTAAGTGAAGAAATATGAAATGAACTGGATTGCTGAATGTTACCTACAGTAATTGTAAAAAAAATATTAATAAAAACCCATATACTTAATAGAATTACCTAGACATACTAAAGCTTCATAAAATGATGTACTAGACAGTACACTAACGTGCAGAAGAGTCCACCAATAAAACATTCTTTTGCTGGTTGTCCATAGCAGGATAGCACAGCCTTGAAAAAATTACGCATTCCTAAATAACTGCGGTTATAAGATTCTTCTTCTTTCTCATTCTAAATTACTAGGGCGACCTGGGACCTTGAGGGATAGTACAGCAGTGGTCTCCTAAAAATTTAATTTGTGAACAACTCGGACATACTGTACTACAACAAACTTAACATATATGCACATGAACAAGTTGAGTATACACTACAGCGGAGAATGTGTACACATCAGTTCAATGTACTGGACACATGTCTACACTACAGTGACAAAACTAGTTTACACTTCATTGCATTGCGGTGAACAAATTAGCTGTACACTACACTATACGGAACAAAGTAAGGTTTTACAATACTACTTACAGGCCTTAAATGTTCATTCAAATGTGCAACCACACGTACTCTTCAGGTAAGAGTTAATGGCAGCGGAAATATAAGTATAGCAGGTATATAAAATGCATAAAATAATTGTATTATGTGACCGCTACAACAGATATTCCTATATTTTTCAAAGATCATCCAAGATAGAAACATTTTGACATGCTTTGCAAAGATTCCTTCACATGCTTTGACAGTTTTATTCCTTTTGCACTCCCAAGATAATTAAAACATACTGTTTTGCTAAGAGGAAATATTCACGTTTCTCGCGACCAAAGATTTTCGTGTCAGGGTCCAAGTGGCTTTCTATTTTTGATGAGGAATTAATGAGAGTTGATAAATAAACAGTACCTTTTCATGCCGACACTAAGGAAAACATTGAGAGAGAGAGAGAGAGAGAGAGAGAGAGAGAGAGAGAGAGAGAGAGAGAGAGAGAGAGAATAACGACGACGATAGGGCAATATGCACTTCAGCTATCCAACCTTAAATGAAGGGATACTAGAAACTCGTGGAAAATCACTGTATAAATTGGGCGACTGACCTACAACAAAAGGACTGCACAGAATATTAATTAAATCGAGGCCTCTCCGTACAAAGGATTTCGTAACCTGCAACGTAGATAACACAAAATCATTCTCTAGTCATGACGCAATGATTTTCTGTAACAAAAAACCCCGACCACTGCAAGGATTCAACATCCAAAATTACCCTGTTAGCTAAAACCCAGGCACAGAATACAAAGTGGAACAATGTAAAGTTGTAAAGAGTATCTGGAAATGAAATACAGACAAACTAATGATTTACAAATTAATCGCCTTCCACAAGTGATGTATAGAGCACAGTCGATTGACGTGTCTTTCAAAACTAACTTGCGTTTCAGTTATCTATTGTTTGTTACGTAACGACTTATGACATGTTTACAATGTGTGCAATTTAAACGAAACATTAATATATAAAATGGTTGCTTTCCACGTTTGTATCTGAGCGCATGCAATGCTCGTTATTCACAAGAACTGTAGATCCGAACAGCTACATTCACCTTACACGATACATTATGCTCCCACAATTGATAACGGCAAGTCCACAATACTGGAATTTAATCTGCATTTAATGGACCCTGCACTGCTGGTATAACTTAACTTGCAAAAATGATGAAATCATTCCCCTTTTAAAAGTAATATCATTAGGTGTCTACGAGCAAATCCTCTGACCGCATTCCTTCTGCTTCTTCACAAACCGCTGCTAAAAACTCTTCATTCTTCCTCAATCTTTATTCTCGCCTAATCTTGATTGCTCCTCGGAACTGCGGTCTGGCCGCCTCTCCTTGAGGCATCTCGGCCTCGTTGGGCGTTTACCTGAAGATGACAATTACACAAAAACAAAGCAGGGAACACTGTCCATCACTTGCAGGTGGATTTGCTAAGTTTCAAGGTAAGGAAGACGAATTTGAGAGTCGAGTGCTATGAACTGTTAAAAAGAAGGTAAGGGGAATGAAGGAGGAGGGGAAGGGGTGGGCGGGGGGGGGGGGGGGGGCTGGGGGATAGGGTAGAAGAGATAGGAGCAAGATGGGGAGTTCTTTTTCAATTAACTATTTGTTAAATAGCTGACGAAGCAATAACTTGGGTTTTCGTAAATCAAAATGCCGTCATTAAACAGAATCAACAAAGAGAGAGAGAGAGAGAGAGAGAGAGAGAGAGAGAGAGAGAGAGGCTAAATACCACAAATAGCCTCTATACGAGTAACATGATCTTCAAAAGCATCAGCTAAGTAGACGATAATTTAAAAATCTTTTTACTAAATACTTTAATCGGCTAAATATCCGCGTGTAACAGAACCATTACAAGCTGAATATGACCTTCATACGATACAAATCCTTATGCACTTGCGTACATAAATAACTAAGTCAAATTAATAAATTTGAAAAATACACATCTAATAAAATAAATAAACCAGACTATGTGACCAAACGAGTTAATTTTAAATATCCTAACACCAAACTAGAGAAGACAAATAAATTCATTCTAAAATACCCAATGTGTACATCTTAAAATACCGAGCTAAAGTATAACTAAATCCTAGAACACTACAATTTTAAACATTAAATCTTCACAAAGGACTGAACTAATTACTTTACAACACAACACAATAAATAACTTTTTAACAACCACATGTATATCATCATAAACCACCACAGTACAGTAATATGAAGTAAAGTATAATTAATGAATAACCATAAGACTAAGAGAGAAGAGTCTTCAAATGAAAAGGTTCAAGATTAAAATCAAATAAACGCCCAGGAATCTCTTAGAACAAACAACCCTGCATAAAAAAAAAAAAAAACGGCACGTGGGGGGGGGGGGGGGGGGGGAAATCCAATTTCATATTCAAATGGTCCACGTGTTCAACTCCCTCTGCAGGGGACGCTCGGAATAGAGAAAAACGTATTAGAGAAAAAGGGTCGATTTTGCATAAACCGAAAGTAGGTAAGAGGACATCGTTTATCTGGCTTCATACTTGTCTTGGATTTAACAGGGGTGAAGAAACACTTTAAAAATTACTACAACAAACATGGAATTATAAAAAGCCACTATTTTTTGAAAGCATGAGCACCTCTGAGTGCCTTTTTATAAGAATACTCATAACACTATTAAAAGGACCTGAGAGAGAGAGAGAGAGAGAGAGAGAGAGAGAGAGAGAGAGAGAGAGAGAGAGAGAGAGAGACTAAGTACCACAAATAGCCTCTATATAAGAGTATCACGGTCTTCAAAAGCATCAACTAAATGGACGATTTTTAAAAATCTTTCTACTCTATATTTCAATCAGCTAAATATCCGCGTGTAGCAGAATCCATTACAAACTGAATATGATCTCCGTACGATACAAATCCTTTATCACAATACCATGCATAACGTGCAGTGTAAAGGTAACCCACACAGGTTAATATAGGTTGCGAATGTTCCAACGAATGAGTGGAAATCTCTGCTTTTGTGGGTCGTGAGAGAACGAAACGACCAAGCCCTGATAACAGCTGAATGCATCCAGCCAGAGATATCAGTACAGTGGAGGATTTAGGTTTTCTAACAAGTGTTATTTGTTCGAAAAAGACTTTACGTTGTAATAGAGTCTGTCTTAATTCTACATTTCGAAGCTATTTGCTGGAGTGTGCTTAATCATGACCTTTCATTTTGTTAATGCTTCATCAGTCCTTCCTTGTTTATATTTGTTTCACTTGCGCATGTTTTAAAAATAACTGAAACTGATCTTACATATACACTTACGTTTGCTTATGTAAAAGTGTAAACAAATATCCATGATGGAAAAAAATACGGCATTTCCTCATCGTGAAAACTCTATAGAACGGAATTTCATGTGGACATTTTATAGCAATAATTCTCATATTGGCCTAAGGAAGATACCAATATGAAAGGAAACGATAATATGGGTCTTAATATGTAAAGAACACTTCGAAAAAGCTCCATTAGCATAAATACCTAGGTAATACTGCGTTAGTGGAAAAAAATAATAAATAAATAAATAAATAAAAGACCTCGATAATACTTCAATACATAGCTAAAGAATAGTCCATATCGATTTACATTTTCATGTATTTTATCCACAGGCATAAGTAGAAATAACACCGTACCACCTGCCCAATGGGGGTGAATTTTACTGGTCTGCTGGTATGGTGGCTGGCGTCGTGATATACTGCACAGATGTCAGGGGTTCATGGCTCTCCCAGGTTTCATCCAATATCATCATAATTGCGATAAACCTTCATATGGAGATAAAAGAACCCATCCCAAGTCTGTTTTGAAGAAGTGGCGTAGCGCAAGGGCAAATAGTTTTAACTCGAGACGAAAACAAGAATCAAGAATTGGAAGAACAGGTTGAATTCCATACACGTCTTGTGAAACTTGGTCACCCCCGTTTCACATGCATATTAATTTTGAAAGTGAAGGCATATTTGGTGAATGAGAATATACTCATAAATGAGATTCATATAACAACAATGTATACAAATATGCAAACACATGATATATGTGCGTGTGCATATATATATGTATGTATATATATATATAATATATATATATATATATATACACAATACATACAGGCAAATACACAGGTATATATATATATATACTCGCATATATTTACACGAAAAATACATACGATATATTTTTGGTGAAAATAAACTATACAAACACACACACACACACACACACACATACATATATATATATATATATATATATATATATATACTATATATATATATATATATATATATATATATATATATATATATATGCAAGGCCTTTCTCTGTGCCTATGTTGCAAGTGCAGTGCAAAATAACGGAAAACCACACATCCTACCTACAAGCCATCCCTACATATTAGCATATGGTGTAAACATTCCAATTATCCATGCAATTAAAACTGCCCTTGGCTATTCTCTTTGTCAAAGGGATGGGACGGCGAGGCCCATACACGAGGCCTGTATATAAAAGACGATGTTAGACAGAGTTACTGTGTCATAAGTGTTCACACCACATCTGGAAGAAGGTGAGCGCGGTTGTAGGTTGTGGACAAAGACTTTGATTTCTTTGGAAGTCGCGGTTTTAACGTAACATCAGTTTCAATAGCGTTTTCTCCCTTTAATGCTTCGCTTTTCTGCTTCATATTATTATTATTATTATTATTATTATTATTATTATTATTATTATTATTATTATTATTAATTTAGTTGCTTTCTTTTTTACGGTTACTTTCATCTTGATCACTGTTACAGTGCCGCAGGTCTTAAATTCTAAAAATTATAGTTGCATAATTGTAGTAATAATTCTTAATTCTAAAAATCAGAATTACACAACTATCTGGTCACCGATAGGCATTGATTCTACATAAAACAAATACTATAATTGTTATTATTTTCACAATTCTCGCTGTTGTTGCCTTTATTATCTACACAACTTTAATTACGGTTATACTTCTTACAACACCCATGAACTGTAGTTACCATTTTTATATGAAAGATTATTGCTAGTATAATAATGTTAAGGACGAAGTAATGATCTACTTATCCTTCAGTTGGTAAAGGAATAATCAAATTAAGAATTGGTGAACTGAAAGGAACTATCAATGGTGGTTAATTCAAGTCCCCTAATTTCTTACGCATTAAATATTCCTACGGCAAGGCAGCTCCGGTAGTGTAAATAAAATTAATAAATAATAGTTTTGGACGTGACATCAAGTGAACAGACGAAAGTCATGCACTACTGTGCGTAACGATGTATTTCTTATGCACGAATATTTATACATACACACACACACAATATATAATCATATATATATATATATATATAGATATATATATATATAATATATATTATATTATAATTAAATATTTTATAATATTATATATATATATATATACACATGCATACACATATAAATATAAAACACATATATTAATACACAGGTATTGTTTATGTCTATATATATATTATAAATATATATATATATAATATAATTCTATATATATATATATATATATATATGTATATATTACAAACGTACGTGAACGTATAAACATATATATAGCATTAGCACGCACAGATGTAGTCCATTACCTCACTCCACGATTTTATCAAAATGCCAAACATAAACGTCTTGAGACATCCGTCTGCTTCACTTTCTATCTAAAAAATTTCACATTCCATAATTCTCCTGAAATCTACTTTCTAAAAGCTTTTATCTCTTGCAGCAAAATGAGTCGAGCTGTGATTCTGATATCACTGGCGGCCGTCGCCATGGCCCAGGAGGAGTTCTTCGAGAAGTACACTTTCACGAAGGTGAGTACAATATTGAATAAAAATAATCTTCTTGTACGACGATTTATGCGTACATTTTCCTGTTTCATTCATTTGTGCTCATCCGTTCAATTTCCAAGTTGAATCTTGTAGATTGTAACAGCAATTTTTTGTGTAAATTAATACGGTAAAATATTTTTCCATCTTAGCTAAACCCTGGCGTAAAGTCGTCTGTACTATTAGATTTACAGAAAACGATTCTTGACATACAGGGAATTCAAAATTTAATTTATTTAAACTAAATTTTGAATATAATGGAAAACATTGTCAATACCGGTATCCTTCAATCTGAACACTAGGCAATAATCATATCAATATAGAAAAAAAGTTTAACTTTTTTTAATAAATATAAAAGAGCACATAACGCCTTCCACTAAACAATATACTGGTCTACAGTAGTATACAGCGATATACTCACTAAGCCCCCTGCCTTTACTTGCGGTTTTGTTCAACCAAACTGCGATTATATTCACCACGGTCATCCTCAAAGCCACAAAAATAATTTTTTTTTTTTTTACGGTCGTTTCAGTTCTAATTTACCCCAAGAGAGTTATCTTAAAATTTTTTCTAGTCAACAAATTATCATCATCACTTTTTTCCGTTAATAATCGTAATATCATTACTTTTTAATCAATAATCGTACCAACAAAATATCTTCATCACTTATTGAAATTTTGAATATATATATATATATATATATATATATATATATATATATATATACACACACACATATATATATATATATATATATATGTATATATATATTCACTCAGACCTACTCCTTCCTAAAGGTTACCTACTATATGCTTACTCAACTCTCACGTGTATTCCATTAGGCATTCCTCTTCATGTATGCAGCATTTCACTAATATTTATGAATGCTTTTCCTCCAAAGGTCATGGCAAACTGCTTCGGAGAAGATGTTTATTACGACTACCTGGCAAAGGTTGGCATCGCCCAGAGGGAGTGCCAACAGTTTCCGGTGTCGAGCCTGCATAGCGTTGATTACACTTACTACTCGAAATTGGTATGTAATACTTCGAGGAGGAAATTAATATGTTGAATGTTAATAGAAGTTGTACTTTCCAACTCGATATTGTTAAGATACAAATCCCGACATTAAATCAAGTTTATTTTCAGAACTTGGAATTGGTAAGCTGGATTTCACAACTCTAAATCGACAATTTTAACAAATTGAAAAGTAGAGATTAAATTACATTTCAATCTACACTGATAAGTTACATTTCTCAACTCCAAATTGTTAAGCTAAATTTCAAAACCAAAGATTTCCTAAATTTTGAATGTCTAGACTCGAGATTAGTCAGAATTATCTCTATACTACAGAACAACGAGTTGTATTTTACAACCCGCAATTGGTGCGTTGATCTTTACAACTATTCCATTCGGCTTCCAGTAAATAGAGAAATGAAAAGCAACAAGTGCGGCTCCAATAAATAATCCACAGAGAATTATAACAAAACCTTTTCATTTTCAGGGATACCCCGTGAATGCAGGAGGGCAAGCTTTGTACCATCAGTACCCTACACAATATTTGGGAGTCAACCAGCAGCATTATGGCATCCCACAGACATACCCACAATACCACTACGTGAAGGTAACAATATATATTTCTATACTACTGTGAGTTTGAACATGTGATTATATAAATGTCTATAGTAAGAAATTTAATGAATTGCTCAGCTCTCTTTAAAAGCGTTTAGGTGGGCCATAAACTCTCAATTATTAGAAATTCATGAGTTCCTCAACCGACAGGGCAAATTGGAAATATTAAAACTAGGGAAAAAACTTTAATAACATTTCCTTGGAAAAATGAGTTTTGCCAAGTAAGATTTTCAAAATGTCATTACTATTAGCAGTAATTTTGCTAATTATAAAAAACGTATATATTTAATTTCTAAAGGAAACCTCTAATTTTCAGTACAAAAAGTCACACAAAATTGGTTGTAATCTTGGATAAATGAAACATGTACGTTTGTACCAGGAAAACAAAATACAATTCAAACCACTGAAATAAAATCTCTTCGACATTACATTCAGTTGGCTTCGAACTTCTATCATGACAACTGAGCTGCACTTCAATGAAGCTCATTTATCTTTCAGAAACGCCAGGCTGAAGGAGAGGCACCAGTACCAGCAGAAGAGCCAGCAGTAGCAGTGGATCCCCCAAAACAACCCTTCTTCGATCAGTACTACATCCTGGATTCCGTCAACAAGGTCATGGCTTCTCTGAGCAACTACACCTGCACACTCCACAAACTTGGCTTTGTAAGTAACAACGCCCAATTTACCTTTGCATTCAATTTAAAATGCATCATATGATAACCTAATCTTCAAGAACGAATGCCATTAAAACCCATTACAGACAGGTGACGTAATTCTGTGGTCATTAATCAGTTAAAGAACTTTAACCATCAGTGTTAAAAGAAGCAGTCATTTTCTTGTTATTTTCTCACGGGTTTCCCTTCTTTTCCAGGGTCAATCAATTACGATTAATTTTTCACTCATCTGTTGCTTGATCCACGAGTCTTTCATTTTGCGGTGGTTAAATAATTTTACTCATCTCTCTCAACAGATCGATGAATATCTTAATCTGCACGCAGCCAATTATGTCGAATCATACAATCAGCTGCCAATCAGTGATGGATTGAAGAAAGACCTTGCTGATGGAATTAACCACTGCGTCCAGCTGACAGTAAGTAAACGCATTATTTCCTCTTTATTAACGTCCATTCTCTGTAATTACACTCGAATCAAGATGGTCACTCATACGTCAACGACATCAGTGTTAGTTCTATTGCATGTAATCATCAATATATGATCTCTAATCTCAACCTCCATCACTCCAGTACTGTCTACCTCTGGAGAGGCTCAAGTCCCCCCTCCCCCTCAACCTCCAATACCTCCTGATGGCAATGAAGTGCGAGAAGGAAACGAGGACAGACGCTTGCTTCAAGGACGACCTCAGGAAGAACATCAACGAATTCGACCTCTCCTTGTTCCCCGAGGACGACACCGTGGAGAGCAAACTGAACAAACTATCCGCCATCGTCATGGAAGCTGATTCTCTCAACGAGCTGGAAATTCTCTAAAAGGGGGACTGTTCTCTCATGGTTCTCTTCTTGGATAATGATGGAATGCGAGGGATCAACTACTGTATAATCTGAGGCTCAAATCTGAGAAAGTATATGTCTGTAATGATCCTGTCTAGTCCAGGTTTTAACCCCTATGGCTGGTTGGGATATTTCTCTACAGTTTCCGTCTAGTTCTAACAACGAACCTTCATGGCTGTATGAGACCTGTCTACAACTTTCCTGTCTAGTGAGGGTATTAATTACCACAGCTGGACGGGATAGCAATCTAAATTGTTCCTGTCCAGTCCAGGTATTAATCCTATTGGCTGGGTTGGATACCAGTCTATACTGTTCCTGTCTAGTCCAGGTACTTCATAAGATGTATGATTTTCATGTATAAATATTGTGTATAATTTTGTATAACAAGTTTGCCGATGCATGTTAGCGACTGTTTTATTCCACTATTTCACCAAAACCCTTTCACCAAAACCCAAATAAAAACTAATTGCGTCCAAAACAAAATCAAATGTATACAATGTATGCGTTTTAGTGAGGTCAGTTTATGTTTAAGCGAACTATTAATACTTTACGAACAAAGGCATCCTTGGAGAATCGTATATTTGCCCTTAATTTTCCCTAATAACTGTCTACATCTCTAAGGCTTTGGTCTTCAAGTAAAGGTCATAAATCTTAGTCCTCATTAGACTTCCTTTAAAAAGAGAAAGCATCAAAGGAGATTCTTGAAATAAATGCCATGAACTGAAACTACAATTCATGCCGCAAGATGGCACCATCGTCACCCTTCTACCGGTGCTATTTCGGCAAGTATTCCACTGATTTGACGCCAGTTACTCATATTAATTGAGCAATCAGTCAACAGCTCCTATGAGCAGAGGAAAAGTTGATCCTAAGGAAATGATCAATTTCGAATTAATTTGTTGGAAAATTTTCTTTTTCTACCTCTGCTATGAAGCACTGGAATCATTACTTACTTTCATTATTATCAATATTATTATTGTTTTAAAGCTTGACTCATACAATGAAGATTTATCGCTTGGTACGAGGTTATACTTCACTTTTTATTTTTCAGTACTCCTGATCTAGGAAATAAAAGTAAATGAAAGAGTACCATGGCTATATATTTATATGCATACATATATATATAATATATATAATAATAAATTAATATATATATTATATATATATATAACATATATAATATACATATATATCATACATAATAAATAAGTAGTATATATATATTATATTTATACTATATTCATATATAATATAATTATATATACATCTATTATATATGTAAATTTGATAATACTTATAGTAATATATTTATTTAGTTATCTGATACATACACACACAAAACATCACTTGGTTTCCCAGAACAGGGGCTAATTCCGAGAGAGAGAGAGAGAGAGAGAGAGAGAGAGAGAGAGAGAGAGAGAGAGAGAGAGAGAGAGAGAGAGAGAGAGAGAAACCAACGTACCCTTCAGTTACCGAACCGAAGATGAACGCCATACGCAAATAACCTCCATAACATGAAAAGATTCTTGCAACTGCAAAGGAGGGATATCAGCAGTGCGACGAATTGTCTTGCAAACACTGAGCCGTTTGACGTCAGTCTAACAAACACTCTCGCCTCCTTTCTAGGTCTCCTTCTACCCCACCACCTAACAATTCCGAATTATGAGCTATTTTTCACAAACTCATCATCCTCCATTTATTCCACATGGCAGAACCACATCAAAATAATGTTTCCATTTTCTCACTTGAGCTGTCCTTTTCAGCCACTCCCACCCACGTATCTCCAGATTTCTCATCTTCAATTCTAAGACAAAATGGTGGGAGTCGTAGATTAGTGATTGACACGTGACTGTGTGTGTACATGAGTGTATGAAAAGGGCAAGACTAAAGTTTCTCCTCAGAAGGGATTGAAACAAAAGTATCGAAGTAAAGAGTAACAGAAAAAGTCGTAGCAGAAACATGACCCAGTCAAAATAATATCAAATAAGAACAAGGAAACGGCAAATTCATCATGACACAAACATCGACATCCCCTGAATTTCTGTTGCAATTATGGCAACCCAGACTATAGTTTTATTGACAGTTCCGAGGACTATGGCTCTAAATAGATAATTACAAGGGAGAGTAAACGAATCCTCAGTATTGTAACAAAGAGTGGACGAAATCTTTAAATTAGTTCTCTAATTAATCTTTAATTACTTGAGTCATTATAAGGTTAGAATTTGTACGATGTATTCCTCACAAGTGTCCCAATTAGGAAGAGCAGTCCCTCAATGGCATCTTAATGAAGGAAATCACTTGAAAATTACCCTGATCAGAAGGTGGTCTTATATCGTTTAATTATACTGGTAGTAATTTAGTATTTAAACATTTCAATAAAAATATGTATATACGTATATATATATATATATATATATATATATATATATATCTTATATATATATATATATACATATATATAATATATATATGTGTGTGTGTGGTGTGTGTGTGTGTGTGTGTGTGTGCTGTACTACTATCAATAGCTTATGCTCACTTATAAATACACGAACCAATACATACATGCATACACACATACACATACAAACACACACACACGCCCACATACACATACATTTATATAATATATATATATGCATATAAATATATATATATATATATATATATATATATATAGTATATATATATATATATATATATATATATATATATATATATATATATATATACGCATGTGCTTATTTCGTGTACATTTATTATAAAAACAAAGTGTCCCGAGGATCCAGTCTTAACATCGGACCAAGTACTTAACGATGGTGATCCTACTGATTTCTGATACCATAAAGGAGAGGGACAATATCTTCCGAGAGACCTTTAAAGTGCATCTCTCAATTAAATGGAACTGCAATTGGGGCTGGGAAGAAGGCTAACAGTTAGAGCAACAAACAGTATTTCATAAACACATACGTTATCTTTAGCTATACATATACATACACACATGCACTATATATACATACATACATACATACATATATATATATATATATATATATATATATATACATACATATATATATACATATATTTACATACATTATATATTACTACATACATACATATATATATATACATATATATATATATATACATACATATATATATATACATATATATATATATATATATATATACACGTGTGTGTAAAATAGATAAAACTGCTGGAATTTTATCAGTAACATTTATCACTTAATTCCACCCAGCATTCGCTCATTTTCATCACAAAATTATAAGAACGGCGTTAAAGGTTGCGCTAAGTATTAATTAAAAAAAAAAAATGGTCGATACAAAAAATAAAGAAAACCCAAGAACGGGCAAGTTCACTATTATCAGTCTAAAACGAGTAACGAAACAATTTACAACAGCAAAATTAAATTAACACTGTGATATGTACAAAATTTGAATAACGATAATCGGAGCAATGTGATTCATAGCCATTAAAGTCACCTATTACATCCACCCTCGGCTGCAAAGCTCACCTTCGGTAATCATAAACCCAGCAACTGGAATGAATAGTCAAGTTTAACTTCATACCTCGTTGCCACAAACCGCTTCTTGCATCAGACTGTTAAAGTTTTACTTCAGTATCACTAATATTTTTTTCTCTACTACATCCGGGCTTGGTACAGGCACGGTCACAGAATTATTGTAGTTATATTAGGATTCACTTTCAACTGAACATTATACTTTTTCTTACCTCTCCTTCTACGTTCGTGCCTTAATCTCGCGTTGTCTATCACTCAAACAAGAGCACACGAGTGCGTATTATACTCGCATTTTAAACAAGGCAAAAGAAATTAATTTGAATATTTAAATCATATGACCACCAAAGATGATCTATGTCACTATACTGTAAAAACAGGTATCCGAGGGAAACATTAAACAGCAGTTATCTAAAAAAAAAATAATAAAAAAATAAAGAAATAAATAACACGGGGAGGAAGAAACGTCAAATACACACCAAACAGTGCCTTCTATCAGAAAATTGTTTTACCGTAATCTCACAACATAAAAAACTTCCTCGGGCCATGGTAGATTTAAATCTTTTATGAATGACGTTCAAGAAGGATATCTTGATTCTCTCTCTCTCTCTCTCCAGAATTTAGTTTTGTCTTAAGTGTCTCGGTATAGCCGAGCAACGTTCATAATAGCGTTAGAACTGAAGAAATACAAATAAAAGAAAAATCTCGCAAGATGCAAGCAGGTTACAGAATATTCTTCAGAAACCCATCTGAGCACTTCACAGTCAAGAAACACGGCTGGCAAACACAGGCAGTTCTGGTAATTTTGTTCTTTAGAATTTCATGCCGGTGATGCCACGCAAAATATAATATGCTGATTACGCTTAGTAAATCTGAAGATGAAAGTCAGCTGACATTCTTTACCTTCTTTCTGTGTCCACGAATGAAAACGTCGTGTAGACTATCGAATAAAAGAAAAAAAATTATTACCGAGAGAACTCTAGACGTAGAAAACGCAATATAAATTTTAGGCGATATCCATATTACATTGAAAAAACAATCAAGCGCCAGATATGAGGCACTTGAAAAGAATAACATAAGGATATGAGACTTTTCATAAATATTAATTAATCGAGTTCCTCGTTGGACGAGTGGATTTCGCGCTCGGCTACCAGTCCGGTGGTCCTAAGTTCGATTCTCGGCTCGGCCAACGCGGAACTAGAGGGATTTATTTCTGGTGATAGAAATTCATCTCTTGATATAATGTGGTTTGGATCCCACAATAAGCTGTAGGTCCCTTAGCTAGGTAACCAATTGGTTTCTAGCCACGTAAAAACATCTAATCCATCGGGCCAGCCCTAGGAGAGCTGTTCATCAACTCAGTGGTCTGGTAAAACTAACGAGAGAGAGAGAGAGAGAGAGAGAGAGAGAGAGAGAGAGGGGTGGGGGGAGCAGATTGCCTCCTTCATTCCAGAAAACCCAAATCGCATATCTTCCTAGAAGTCATCCCTGACGATCGTCAACCTACTGCAGTCAACAAAGCGAGAACACTCACTCACCTTCCCCAAGATGCCGATCCCAAGGTAATGAGGCCGACGACTCTGCCGGCACTGGAAAAAAATATCCAATGTCAATAATATCCTTGGGGTAATTAGAATTTTAAATTGCTACTCTACTTATTAGATCTTAGTTACTCAGCCGCACTGAAAATTTTTTTTTCAAATACTTTCCACTGAGATCCATTTGGTAAATTAAACTTCAATGTACTACTGACAAACCATATTCAAGTATTTATTATGTAATGACTGAATATGTTTGACCCGCAATAAAATTCATCTAATGGACGGATTTCACTTGAAAATGCTTTGGATATATATATATATATATATATATATATATTATATATAATTAATATATATAATCTATATAATATAATATATAATGCATTTAAGCTACAAATGTCCTTTAATATCTAATTCGCTCTACCTCGGAATTAAATATATTTCCATATATGTTAACCGAAGGGGAATTTATTAGTCGATAAGAAATGGGAGCAAACCATGGATCCAGTAATTCAGGGCACACAATGAAGTGTGCAAATCATATATATATATATATATATATATATATATATATATAGATATATATATATATATATATATATATATATTATACATATATATATATATCATGATTAGGCATAGGCAGCAGGGTCCAAGAAACACATCATAAAGGCCATAGATATAATACGTGTCGTACATGTTCTTTGTGCACCTTCAGTCTGTAAATGTAACAAAAATCGTTAAAATTTACAAAAACTATCTTAAAAATATAGTTAAGAGAGAAAAAAATATTTTAAAAAATAATATAACTTAAAAGATTACAATAAAAAGACCCAGTTATATATATATATATATATATATATATATATATATATATATATATATATATATATATGACTGGTAAAAATATTCTGTTATAACAGAATTCCATCTAATAAAAGGAGCCCATAAAAACACCAAAATTTAGAGAGAAAAGTACTATATTTCAGAGACTGCTGTCTCCCTCTTCAGGTACCTGAAGAGGGAGACAGCAGTCTCTGAAATATAGTACTTTTCTCTCTATATTTTGGTGTTTTTATGGGCTCCTTGTATTATATATATATATATATATATATATATATATATATATATATATATATATATATACATATATATATATATCAACACTCACATATATCTATATAACCACGGCTTAAAGATTGTTAGGTGTAGTATACATATATACACACTTTAAGCTGTGGTAACAGTTTCCAGATGACATATGTTTAACTACGTTTTCTGCATATGTTCACATACCTTTATACGTAAATAGAGTACTTAATCTATCGGGATGTTTAGCAATATATTTTTCAAGTTAACTTTTAATATTTGTATCAAAATGTACCACCACGGTGCCGAATGGCCGTATAATATAAATGACACAGGTCAAAAAAAGATGAAAAAAAGGGGGCTATTGAAAGAATGAGACAAAATGCATTTCAACAACACAAGAATACTATTTTTACAGTGAAGCCTGCTGGGCAAGGAACTGCAAAATTATACAACAAAGATATACGGAGTTACACAAATGAAGAACGCAAAGTGTTGAAATAAAAATTTCCGTGGGCAGTGGAAACCGCCATTAACTTTTACTTCGGCGCGGAAATCACCGCAATTTACTGAAGGGCCGAAGAACAAACCTTGCTTATCCTTTCCAACGGCCCAGTTTGTTTGTTTGTTTGTTAATATCACAGCCTGTTTATTGTAATGTGCAATTATTTTGTTCTTTCTTTTTTAATATCTCAGCTTGTTTATTGTAATGTGCAATTTTTTCTCTCATTTTTAATATCGCAGCTTGTTTATGTAATGCGCAATTTTTTCTTTCTTTTTTATATCACAGCACGTTTATTGTGAGGCGTAATTTTCTCTTTCTTTTATAATAACACAGCATGTTTATTGTAGTGGTCAATTTTTCTCTTTCTTTTATAATATCACGACATGTTTATTGTACTGCGCAATTCTTTTTCTTTCTTTTATATCACAGCATGTTTATTGCAATGCGCAATTTTTTGCTTCTTTTTATAATACCACAGCATGTTTATTGTAATACGAAATTTTTTCCTTCTTTTATAATATCACAGCTTGTTTATTGTAATGTTTTTCCCTTTCTTTTATAACACAGCATGTTAATTGTAATGCGCATTTTTTCCTTTCTTTTATAACACAGCATGTTTATTGTAATGCGCAATTTGTTACCTTACGTAGGAAAAATCTGTACTGCACACTCGACTTAAAATCAAATTAAATGTCAACGGTTTCACGATGTCGTAGAGATACATGAATTCTATTATTCTAATATTTATCGTCTTTATAATACACACATATATATAAATATATTACATATGTTAATGTGTATATATATATATATATGTATATATTATATATATATATATAATTATATATAAATAAATATAATATATAATATAATATAAATATTTAATTTATATTTCTATTATATATAATATATTATATATATATATATAGATATATATATAATATATATATATATATTAAATATAATATATATATAATATAATATATAGTGTGTGTGTGTGTGTAATTAAGAAGTATATATTATCAAAATAAATAAAGGTTTACAAATATAAACACATGTCGGCACGACTAATTTATTGCTTCATAGCATGCATGAATGGCTATCGACGCAGGATAGGCTAATCTTCCTAAATATTAATGATACACGCACGCGCACACACACACTATAATATAAAATTATATATATATATATATATATATATATATATATATTATATATATATATGTATATATGTGCCCATATATACTGAAGTATATATACACACATTTTATATACACTTATGCATGTATATGTATATATACTGTAATGTTAGATGCATACATACATATATAAAATATATATATATATACACATCCATAGGAAATAAAGAGAATCAATCATTACTGCCAAAGGCAGAAGACTCAGATTCCCATACAACCATCGAGCTAATTTGCATAATTAAAACTGCCCTTGGATGGCGTCTTTGTCATAGTGGGTGGGACAGCCAAGCCATGGTACTCGCCCAGTATATAAAGCCAATCTGGAACCCTCCAACTCTGTCATAATTTGTCCACCTCATCCTCAAGAAGGTAAGTGGTTAAGCAAAGAGGAATAAATACAGAAATACCTAAAACAGTGATACTATTTAATCAGCAAATTCAATTAGTTCATTCGCATACCATTAAAAGCCTTTAACTTGATGAACACAAAGATAGGGAGTAAATACACGATCTTCAAATTTGGAGAAAGTTGGTTTTCAACTAACTTTTAATTATGCAACGATTGAATTAACTGTACTGACTTAGTTTCAAGGAGAAAATAATTTAGGTACTCTTTACATTATTAATTGTATAAAATGCATGGGTAATGGAACAAATTTCTGCTTTGAGATCGAAAGACATTACTTTCTTAAAATGATTCCACACCAAAATTATAATACACACCCTGTAAATATATTTGGCTACTAACATAATAATAATAATAATAATAATAATAATAATAATAATAATAATAATAATAATAATAATAATAATAATAATAATAATAATAATAATAATAATAATATGTGGCGCCGTGGAGGAGTGGGTTAGGTCGTCAATAGACTTAAGTCAAGTTAAGCAACATTGGGGCTGGTCAGTCGTTGGATGGGTGACCGCTCTCCTCGGCGTTGATTCCTTGGGAAAGGATCTTTACCATAATTTCCTCAGTCTACTCAGCTGTAAATGAGTACCTATCCCTAATGGGGTAGGGTCCAGCTATGGGTTAAATAGCAAAACTCAGCAATGATGGAAAGAAATGAAGGAATAAACGACAACGACGTAAATGGAACCTCTGGCAACAGAGGAGCTTCGTCCGGCAACCAGGTATTCAACCCAATTGTAGGGGAAGACGGTCAGGTACTTGGAGGTCGTCATCCAGCAACTGATCACCACAACGAAAGTAATCAACAGCCTGAGATTGGAGCTACAGAGGCAAAAAGGAAGAAATGGACAAGAGAAGAAAATAAGGAAATATGGAGATGCTACATCAGAAGCAACCCGACGGAGAGAGGATATAGAAGAAGATTGGTCAACATCTGGAATGAGAGGAATAACACCCCCCAAACAGAGCAGAGGCTGGCAGACCAAGTAAGGAACATAAAGAAAAAGAACTGGCTCTCCCCAACAGAAAGAGAAGAACTGGAAAGGGAAATGTCACACGACAACGAATTACACGAAGACGAACTGAGAGACGATGCCACAGAAGACGACAGGGAGGATGAGGTATCAAACAACGACACACGAAGAAACACCGACGAAGTAACAGAGAGGACGGAATGGGTAGAAAAGATTAGACAATGGATGGAGCCAGATACAGAGAGAACAAAAATCCCCTCCATGAAAGCCTACAACAACAAGAAATTAAGGGAGAAAACAAGTGAGGTCAATGAAATAATGGGCCTAATACACACCACCAGTATCACAGAAACAAATAACTTGACATATGCAGGAGCAAGATTAGTAGCAGAACTGATGGGGATTCGAACACCAACACCACCGTCACAACCAACCCAACAGAAACCAAAACAGCAACCTCCTTGGAAAAGACGCCTGGAAAAGCAAATCATGGTGATGAGATCTGACTTGAGTAAACTGAAAGAGATGGCAGAAAAAAGGCTAAGAAGCAAGAAAACAAGGGAGGAACTCAACGAGAAATACAAAGTACAAGAGAGGGGACTAAACAACACAATAGAAGATGTAAAACAGAGGCTTAAGGCCAAAGCACACAAGATCCAACGGTACATGAACAGGAATAAGGGATACAAACAGAACAAACTATTCGGAACCAACCAGAAAAGACTATACAGCCAACTAAGAGGGGAAGAAAAACCACCCAGAAATTCCTGAAGCCGAACCAAGTAAGAGACTCTGGGAAAACATATGGAGCAATCCGGTATCACACAACAAACATGCAACATGGCTCCAGGAAGTCAAGGAAGAAGAAACAGGGAGAATAAAACAAAGATTCACAGAGATCACGACAGACACAGTCAGACACCAACTAAAGAAAATGCCAAACTGGAAAGCCCCAGGTCCCGATGAAGTCCATGGATACTGGCTCAAAAACTTCAAGGCCCTACACCCACGAATAGCAGAACAACTCCAGCATTGTATCTCAAATCACCAAGCACCCAAATGGATGACCACAGGAAGAACATCCTTAGTACAAAAAGACAAGAGTAAGGGAAATATAGCCAGTAACTACAGGCCTATCACCTGCCTACCAATAATGTGGAAGTTACTAACAGGTATCATCAGTGAAAGGCTATACAACTACCTAGAGGAGACAAACACCATCCCCCACCAACAGAAAGGCTGCAGAAAGAAGTGTAGGGGCACAAAAGACCAGCTCCTGATAGACAAAATGGTAATGAAGAACAGTAGGAGAAGGAAAACCAACCTAAGCATGGCATGGATAGACTATAAGAAAGCCTTCGACATGATACCACACACATGGCTAATAGAATGCCTGAAAATATATGGGGCAGAGGAAAATACCATCAGCTTCCTCAAAAATACAATGCGCAACTGGAATACAATACTTACAAGCTCTGGAATAAGACTAGCAGAGGTTAATATCAGGAGAGGGATCTTCCAGGGCGACTCACTGTCCCCACTACTCTTCGTAGTAGCCATGATTCCCATGACAAAAGTACTACAGAAGATGGATGCCGGGTACCAACTCAAGAAAAGAGGCAACAAAATCAACCATCTGATGTTCATGGACGACATCAAGCTGTATGGTAAGAGCATCAAGGAAATAGATACCCTAATCCAGACTGTAAGGATTGTATCTGGGGACATCAGGATGGAGTTTGGAATAGAAAAATGCGCCTTAGTCAACATACAAAAGGGCAAAGTAACGAGAACTGAAGGGATAAAGCTACCAGATGGGAGCAACATCAAACACATAGATGAGACAGGATACAAATACCTGGGAATAATGGAAGGAGGAGATATAAAACACCAAGAGATGAAGGACACGATCAGGAAAGAATATATGCAGAGACTCAAGGCGATACTCAAGTCAAAACTCAACGCCGGAAATATGATAAAAGCCATAAAACACATGGGCAGTGCCAGTAATCAGATACAGCGCAGGAATAGTGGAATGGACGAAGGCAGAACTCCGCAGCATAGATCAGAAAAACCAGGAAACAAATGACAATACACAAAGCACTACACCCAAGAGCAAATACGGACAGACTATACATAACACGAAAGGAAGGAGGGAGAGGACTACTAAGTATAGAGGACTGTGTCAACATCGAAAACAGAGCACTGGGGCAATATCTGAAAACCAGTGAAGACGAGTGGCTAAAGAGTGCATGGGAAGAAGGACTAATAAAAGTAGACGAAGACCCAGAAATATACAGAGACAGGAGAAAGACAGAAGGAACAGAGGACTGGCACAACAAACCAATGCACGGACAATACATGAGACAGACTAAAGAACTAGCCAGCGATGACAATTGGCAATGGCTACAGAGGGGAGAGCTAAAGAAGGAAACTGAAGGAATGATAACAGCGGCACAAGATCAGGCCCTAAGAACCAGATATGTTCAAAGTATGATAGACGGAAATAACATCTCTCCCATATGTAGGAAGTGCAATACGAAAAATGAAACCATAAACCACATAGCAAGTGAATGCCCGGCACTTGCACAGAACCAGTACAAAAAGAGGCATGATTCAGTGGCAAAAGCCCTCCACTGGAGCCTATGCAAGAAACATCAGCTACCTTGCAGTAATAAGTGGTACGAGCACCAACCTGAAGGAGTGATAGAAAACGATCAGGCAAAGATCCTCTGGGACTATGGTATCAGAACGGATAGGGTGATACGTGCAAACAGACCAGACGTGACGTTGATTGACAAAGTCAAGAAGAAAGTATCACTCATTGATGTCGCAATACCATGGGACACCAGAGTTGAAGAGAAAGAGAGGGAAAAAATGGATAAGTATCAAGATCTGAAAATAGAAATAAGAAGGATATGGGATATGCCAGTGGAAATCGTACCCATAATCATAGGAGCACTAGGCACGATCCCAAGATCCCTGAAAAGGAATCTGGAAAAACTAGAGGCTGAAGTAGCTCCGGGCCTCATGCAGAAGAGTGTGATCCTAGAAACGGCACACATAGTAAGAAAAGTGATGGACTCCTAAGGAGGCAGGATGCAACCCGGAACCCCACACTATAAATACCACCCAGTCGAATTGGAGGACTGTGATAGAGCAAAAAAAAAAAAAAAAAAAAAAAAAAAAAAAAAATAATAATAATAATTTTGTTAAGAAATTCACAATTCCGTGAAAACAAATTGTTTAAAAAATATCCACAATTATATATAAAAATATATTTCTATGTAAAAATATAAAACAAAGACTTTCGAACACTTGAACGGTGTTCCTCATCTGTGTGACGTTAAAATGTAATGAAGAGGGTAGTTTCCCTCCGAAGAGCATCTAAAAAGGTGGGCGGGGCGAGAAAATAATAATATATATGTGTATAAATAAATAATAATAATAATAATAATAATAATAATAATAATAATAAGATATTATGAAATTTAAAAATATTTCATAAAAATTTCCATTTCAGGCAAAATGTGTCGAGCTGTGATTCTATTGTCACTGGCGGCCATCGCCATGGGCCAGGAGGAATTTTTCGACAAATATAGTTTCACGAAGGTAAGAACTAAGGAAATATACTGAACTTTTATGTAAATCAACAAATATGATAATGTATTATCCCAGAAGATGCATTCCTTTCTATTGAGTGGACATCACAATGGTTTAGTTACTAGATCAATTAAGGTCACAGAAATCAAATGAGTAACTGTTTTATCAATGATATAATCTTATAATACTCTTCACAGGTCATGGCAAACTGCTTTGGAGAAGGTGCGTACTATGACTACCTTGCCAAAGTTGGCATTGCCCAGCGGGAGTGCCAACAGTACCCAGTCTCCAGTCTTCACAGCATCGACTACCCTTACTATGAAAAACTGGTAAGCCACTTGAAATAATTTTTTACATTATGGAGTACTGAATTTCAAATAAATCTAGTTTATGGAATGTCTGACTTCTGAAGATTCTCAATCAGACATATCGGAGATTATTTATGCATGATCCTTTTAATTCCTTTTAACAATTCATAATAGTTTTATTGACAATTCTTTAGTGAAAAGTCGAAAACTATTACTTCTAACGAAATGTTGCGAATCTCTGAAAATTTGTATAACCTGTAAAGTAATCAATGCAATGCATTTACCAAAATAAATGATCAACTAATTATTTACTTATTCTTCTTTCTCATAGGGTTACCCCATCAACGCCGGAGGACAGCCCATTTACTCTCAGTATCCTTCTCAATATCTAGGAAACGCTGGACATCACTATGGGATCCCCCAATCTTACCCACAATACCACTATGTGAAGGTAATTGTTAAAAAAAAATTTTTAACACAAATGTGCACTCAATTATGGAGAGAAATGTCCGTAGATTTCAACCATCTCCACCTTACTTACAATCTTTGAAATTGACATTTGAAAGCAAACATTTCGATATTGTCAACAAACATCTTACTGGATCTCATGCTTCAATTTATTCAGCATAAATAGAAAGACCCGAAATATGCAGTATTCCATACGGAAAATGAACAACACTTCGTTGATATAAGTTGCAGGTTACTCTTATATTTATCTTATTGATTCCAAAGGATATGCATTTTTAAGAAGTAATTAACAGACCTCTAAATATAAAGATACGATGAAAAAATGCTTCACTGTTTTTTTACACAATTTATATACATACACAGATAAATTTATATATATATAATATATATAAACATATATACATACATAATATATATCCACGTATATCTTTTCATTACATATCATATTTTCACTTTTTAGAAACGCCAGGCTGAAGGAGAAACTCCAGTAGTAGCAGAGCCACAGAAGAACCACTTCTATGATCAATATTACCTGCTGGATTCCGTCAACAAAATCATGGCCGCCCTTAGCAACTACACCTGCACACTCCACAAACTTGGCCTCGTAAGTAGACAAGCCATTTACAAATATTTATCTACCAAATTTCAATATATATATATATATATATATATATATATTATAACTTCCCCAGTATTATACAGAACATACCGACTATGTCACAAGTCTCTCATTAATAAAATAAAATTATAAATAATAATTAACAATAATAACTGCAAACATGCGCGCTTTTTTTTTAAACTAAATACTGTTTCATATCTAAAACAACTTCTTTCGATATATTTACCATAAATCAGGAAGCATGCCATCACCCCGTTACATTTGAATGTATTTATCAATGGTTTTGCATCCTCTTAGCTTTATTAATTAACTGAATTTAGACGATAACTTAATTTTTAGAGTTGCTTCTTAACCATTCACCCATCATATGTTACCCCCAGATCGACGAATACCTTAATCTACATGCTGCCAAATACGTCGAACAATATAACGTACTTCCAATCAGCGATGGACTGAAGAAGGACCTTGCTGATGGCATTAACCACTGTGTGCAGCTGACGGTAAGCCAATACAATACAATAACTTGCATTTATCATCTTCAAACTATTATGATAATACGTGATGGTCATTAAAATAATTCTGAAGAACTCAAATAAATTAGCAAGTGGCATAATAATGATAACATAGTATCAAACATTTTGAAACTTGGGAAAAGTAACCAAGTTATCCTTCTTTTCCAGTACTGTCTTCCTCTGGAAAGGCTCAAGTCCCCCCTCCCCCTCAACCTCCAATACCTCCTGATGGCAATGAAGTGCGAGAAGGAAACGAGGACAGACGCCTGCTTCAAGGACGACCTCAGGAAGAACATCAACGAATTCGACCTCTCCTTGTTCCCCGAGGACGACACCGTAGAGAGCAAACTGAACAAGCTATCCGCAATCGTCATGGAAGCTGATTCTCTCAACGAGCTGGAAATTCTCTAGAAGATTTCCATTGTTGCAACGTTTCCAAGCTGGGCGATGAAGAGTGGCAGACGGACGAGTCGTCTGCTTCTCTGCTGCATCGCCTTGCACAGGATAAGCCTCAGGGACAACGGCCTGTCGTTAACTTCCAATAACTAGTCTCGGATAAGGTCTCTTAACTGAACCCGACACGGGCAAACTACTTCCTAGTCCTGGAGACTATTCAAGCTGTATATCTACGCAAAGACACCATAAACTTGTATAATAATATTATAATGATTATTGCAGACAACATTCGTTTAATTTATCAAGATGGAAATCCTGTGTACCTTATGAACTCAACTACCATAAAATGAGCATAAACTCAAAAAATTGATAAAATATAACAAAAATTTATCATCCCATTTTAAAGAAGTGCCATACGTCTCTCCGAAAGAAAATGATTGAGATCTTTCATTCTTATTCGTTGTGGGATATACAATTAACGTTGCGTACTAAACAATCTAAACACCACTGCATACTAACGTAAAATGAAAACAGGAAAACATGGTTTATATTTTAAAACTATTATTTGTTTTGGGAACATATGAAAGACACAGCAAAGAAAAATAATGCATTTTTAGTTCATAACATCAAAGGATAGAAAAAGTTATATATTTTACCGTAAAAGGTTGGGGCAGCAGCCTAAATACGCCAGGTCACCAAAGGCTATAAACAAGCGTTATGGGAATATCACAAGGTGAATATTGTAACCCTGGACTACACCGACCGAGACATAGCGATAATATCTTTCATTGGCGTTTTCTTTCGTTAATACACGAATGCAGAAAGCAAAATTACCCGAATCATTGGCATTACATAAATTTTCTTTTGCATAAATAATATAGTGATTGGCATAGTTACAAAAATACCCTACATTACTTATAAAAGGACGCGACTGGCATAGTTACTCATATAATATACAATGTTTACGTTTTCTATCACCTATACAATCTACATCATTCACACGATCTTTTACCAACGTTAGAGACTTAACATTTTCCTTTGTAACACACAACAGTGCCAGCAAAGCTAAACTCAGCAAGAAGAAACTCTTGAAACCAGATTGAAACTTGATTAAAAAACAAAACCTATTAATTAGTCTCTCAAACGTATGGCAGATACCTCTGTGAATATTACGTCATTTCCATTAAACTCCTGTATTTTTCGATAAACTTCTTACAGAGATTATTTGATTATTTATCCATTATTATCATAAAAGTGTTTAGGTTTTTCCTTTAATGAAGGTAAACATATTATTCCAAGGTAAACTATTTAATTCCTTGCTTCTAGATTAAGGATGTAACTTCCGAATTCAGCTATTGTACTCTGTTTTTAGATATCTCATCCAACTTATTATCAAATTTATTTACTAATTTCCCAGTTAAATTAATCCACAGTCCGACGAACATCTCATCCAAATACTTTACTCCAATTACTGAAGATTATGAATTCAAATACCCAGATACTACTGGCGTCAATGACAACGATTATGGTCTTAATAATTCAATGCCCATCGATATAGAAAAAATAATTCTACGTAAAAACGTTGATGCCCAATTCTTTTGTAAATATAAACTAAAAAAAAATTGTACTGAAAAAGTTAAATGTAATTTTCTCCTCTGCTAACTGAAGGCTGCCTCTCCTAACTCACAACACCCCACCCCACTACCATAATTTTCCTTGGCTCAACGATATCACCATAGTTCCCCCATACAATTACCTGGCGCTTTATCCTCCATGTAATATGAAGGCAAATCAGGGCATCTAATATTTCATTTTATTATTCTTAAGGGAAGTGAATTTAATCATATTAGAGAACTCAGCTGTGTGTATGTGTAGGAGAGAGAGAGAGAGAGAGAGAGAGAGAGAGAGATTGCAATAACTTTAAAGTGTAGGAGGGGAGACGAGCACTCAGTATGGTCTTAATTGCCAATATCATGTAACTCGTGGATTAATCCATTTACTAACAACTGAAAAAAGTAAAGTATGGCAGTGCTGTTGTGACTTGTATTAACTATGCTTAATTGTCACTTTGAAACTGACCGACATGCTATTACTACTAATAAAAGATTTCACGCTAAAACAACGGTATTAACAATAACGCCTACCAGAGATTAATGTTATTAGCGTATTTACCAACAGTCTGCATTATTTATTGTTTTTCCACTAATACTTGGGCGCTAATAGAAAAGTTACGTGGAGACTGACTTTCTTTTGAGAGAGAGGGGGGGGCTTTCTCTAAATGCGGACTGGTAACAGAAGTAAACAAAAAACGATAAAAAAACCCAGGATCACATCCCATTGAGGATCCATACCAAATTCAACATCATTTCTCCCTGAGACAAACTTTGTTTTAGGTTTCATATAAACCTACGAACAGACATAAAAAGAAACAAACAAACGAAACTAATGATAGCAGTCGCAGGAATGAAAATAAAATTAGTCATCAGTGTTTTATGAAAAATTGAGGCAGGCGTAGTAAGTAATTTCGAAATTCAAAAAACCTCCCGCCTACTGTTCCACCTCATGAAAAAAAATAGCCAAAAATAAAGGTCCATTAAAATGTTACTCCCTGGACGATGATAATAATATTCCAAATATTTTCACGGACACAGCTCGGTGGTTTTTGTCTTTCAAATGACCTTCCCCACACTCTACGTAAATTCGAACAAATTCATGCTCCATATTCACACGCCATGCAATTTTTTCCAACAATATTTTCAGTCACCCCTCCCCAAAATATTTTTAGTATAAATGAACGTGTGTGTGTGTGTGTGTATTTCATTACATGCAAAATCATTAATAGGTGTTACTGAAGAATATTACTTATGACAATTTACTATTTTCAGGTACAAAGCCACAATTGACATTAAAGTCGAGTTACCTTTTCATTTGGAATATGTTTACACACACACACACACACACACACACACACACACACACACACACATATATATATATATATATATATATATATATATATATATATATATATGTGTGTGTGTGTGTGTGTGTGTGTGTATGAATAACTAGATCACGAAGTATATAAAACAGGACCGAAAGTACTTGGCTATCTCGCTTTTTCATTTTTTCCTTCGTGGCAAAAAACCTTTATATATATATATATATATATATATATATATATATATATATAATATATATATATATATATATATATACATATATATATATATAATATACATATATATATGTATATGACAAATTGAAAATGGCCCATTACTGTTATTTAATCTAATAAACGTAAATTGCCCATAATATTCATTGGAGGGTTTCACCTACTTTTGCCTAATTCATACAGTCCGTAGAAACACCAATTTTGATATGGAGTGGGTCCCTCCAAATCCGATATTGAATGCGTGTAGTTTTATAAAAACAAATATACAATGCAATTTATTAAATATATGTACAATGCAACTCTACAACACAGTGAAGCCTACTATTAAGCATAAAAGAAACAGAATCTCTTATTGTCACTAGCACAATTTATTACTTGCCGATAGGTAATACAGGTACTGTCATTGTAATCTCTCTTTTGTTTTTGAGGATATAAAACGATAAAGTCGATTACAGCATTCAACAAATGATTATTAACAATGACATCATGTGACGGCTGACCAAAGCTTGACAGATATACTTTATCAAAAGTTTTTTATACAGTATTTGTTGTTACGACAAGGGAAAATGTACCATTTAGCAACTCAAACGACGAAATGAGTCTAATTGGGTTGCATTATAAGTTTACTCAACTGAATAAATTAAATGTAAATATACTACTTTCCAGTAAAACAAAGCCAAAAAAAATTGTGACTTATTTTTCAGCAGCTAATCACCGAAGTTCGCGAGTTGTGTAACAGGACTGGTGAAATATGGAAAGGTCTTCTTTCCATTGGCCGCTAGATTTTTCTCAGATATTCCAATATTTCTCATCCATCTCTTTTACCATCAGAATTATCCAACCATAAAAATACGCGAGAAAAGGCACTGCAATAAGAGTGAGGGGAGTGAGGGTTCTCTGGTAGTGTGGAGCGAGAGAACTCTGTACTTTATATTCTAACTTTTAAAATTTATTCAATTCACAAAAAACGATAAAATTATTTAGGTTTTATGGTATGATATATTCAATTCACAAAAAACCATAAAATTATTTAGGTTTTATGGTATGATATATGATGCTCAAAGTGCTGAGAAAATACAGGTGACAAGAGACCTTATTACAAGAGGCAAACGTCTACACTCCACATCTATTGAAAATATTGCAATAATCTATGATATTGTGAGGGCGAAAGATCTCTCTTCACTATCTATACTAACTTCAATTTTTTTTCCATCGAGATAATATTATAACTCTCCATCGTACTATTTTATAAAATGATGCAACACGTTACAACTGATAACGAAAGACAATGAACACACACACAAAGTAAAATCATTAAGAATCCCCAAACGTTTTTTTATCAGAGCGCTGTAAAACTTCGATTAACGCACAGGAACTAGGCCTTATGAAATTATCCCGACGAACGCACGCATCATTTTGACTGGCACCGAAGCTCTTAAAACTTACGACCTTTCCCCCCTAAACTCGTGACTTTTTCTTCTACCTCAATGCGAACTGATAACAAAGTTAAACTTTCCTCCATTTAATGAAAAAGTAAAAGGAAGAAGATTGCATTTTCATTTACCTTACACTCTCTGACTAACATTTCATTTTCTTTTCGAGATGGTTCGTTGGGATTAGGGCGACATGGTAAATGGAGAAAGAAATCCATTCGAAGGTTTTTATATTTGGATACATTAAATACATGTTTGAAGAATCTTTTGAAACATTTACATAATTATACTGATCTAAAATAAGAGTATCTACGAACTTTCACAAAGAAATGTCTGATTTCCCTTTATGGAAAGTATAAATTTCTTTTCGGTCGTTACCTACCTTTGTCAGACTCTCTTCTCCATCTCACTCCCTTCCACCCTCCCCACCTCACTCACCCACCTCCCCTTCTCTCATAAACAAACAAGCACACACAAGCGCATGCGCACGCACAAACACAAATAGAAGCTTGCATACATGCATGTAGAATATGTTACGTCCTATGGTGCCGCACAATAAAGTACTCAGATGTATTACAAGCTTGTGTCTCCATGAGGAAGTGGCATACTCTGCAATCAATACATGTGAAATCACCAAGAACATAGGCCGCTCAGAGGCCTAAACAGGAAATCGGGACTCATGATAATCTAATGTTATGAGTCTACAGACTTAAATCAACGCTACCTTAAGAGATTTGCCAGTTGCATTCTGACAAAGATGCACGAAGGAATTCTAAAACAGTAAGTCATTGAATTTTACGACAAATTTCCACTGAACTGAACCCTTCGTTGTAAATAATTAATCAACTTCTTTCAAGAATGACCAACTCGAAAGGCGACAACGAAGCAATACGACTGGTGGAAAAATGACATATAAAAACTAATTGGCTCCAGTGGTTTTTTTTTATCCCACGAAAGGTGAGGAAAACAAGCCTCACAAAGAGCAAGTTCTGCCACCCCCCCAACCCCCACAGGTGTAGTGGCGCAAAAACGTATTCAATTGAAGCGCCTGACAAAAGTGACGGGCGGGAGGTTTTTAATAACAATAGTGAGGGTAGTGCCGTCAGTGGACCTCATGCGGTGCACTGTATGCATTTCTTAAGGCTCTTTGCAGCGTGCCTTCCGCCCCTAGCTGCTACCACTTTCGTTCCTTATACGGTACCTCCTTTCATATTCTCTTCTTCATTTTACTTTCCACCCTCTCCTAACACTTGATTCACAGTGCAACTGCGAGGTCTTCCTCCTGTTACACCTTTCAAACCTGTTTCTGTCAATTTCCATTTCAGCGCTGAATAAACTCATAGGTCACAGTGTTTGGCCTCTGGTCTATTCTATATTCAACTCAAGTCAACTCAATAACAAGGGCTACATGTATCCTAATTAGAGAAGTAACACCAATTAAAATCTTTTTTTTTATTCCACAAACGTTTATCAATCGCTAACAACACACGCTCCTCGGGGAGACATTACATTCCTTCATTCTAGAAATCTTGACCTGTGGAAATTTAGCTAGATGTCACTGAAATTCATGAGTGAATATAAAAATTATAACGAAACCCTTCAGAAAATTTTTCCATAAGAAAATAACCACAATGTCTGACAAACACTTTTTCATTATATACCTTTAAAAAATATATATTTGCAAAGGCATATCTACTGTTGAAAAAATTAAGCAGCAATATATACGAGTCTTCTGGAAACTTAATCTATAAAACGATAAGTTCCAAATATTTTTTATTTGTATATATGGTAAGGTAACAAGTTAGCTGGTTGGTTTGCCCTGCTCACTTCTCATTCGCAATACATGACATCAATTTTCTCCTTTCCTCCAATACTTCTGAATCAATTCTTACTTAGCCTGGGAGTTAACTATTTTTCCACCTGAAGCTGGACTAAAAGCTTCACACCCAACTAAACATAGTTCAGGGGCGAGACCTTACAAAAAGTTAGCTTGTTAGTAATTGTAACAGGCGCCTCAGTGGCGTGGTCGGTATGGTGTTGGCGTGCCACCTCGGTGGCCGCGAGTTCGATTCCCGGGCATTCCATTGAGGAGAGAGAGATGTGTATTTCTGGTAATAGAAGTTTACTCTCGACGTGGTTCGGAAGTCACGTAAAGCCGTTGGTCCCGTGGCTGAATAACCACTGGTTCCATGCAACGTAAAAACACCATACAAAGAAAAAGTAATTGAAACACTTTCCAGAATGTTGAGACCTTACAAAAAAGTTAGGCTGTTAGTAACTGTAAAACTTTAAGACTGTTATGCTAAAACTGTTTCATGATAAATTAGCATATGGATAACCAACGGAAACTCCTGCCTCATATAATGATACTCTTAATCAAAACTGAATTCAGGGATTCACGCTGTGTCAAGTGAAGTTTTAAAGGTCTTCAGAGCATGAAGAATAAACTTGCATGGTAAGATAAAAATTTTGTGTGTTACACGGAAAAAGGAGTCACTCTGGAGACTTTTTATTTTTATTTTACTAGATAAATGGCACAAACACATGGAAAAAGAATAATATGACATTGGTAAGGAGCCTGGCTGTACCCACTTCAAACAGACTTTCTGGAGGTCTCATTTCCTCTGAGTGCGTTAAAACATCACTGTCTATCTTAATATAGTGAATGTCTTGTTCAGGCTCAACATGCGCTTGAAAGGTCTTTCCTTCATGATATACTTGCTCTGAGACTTCCCTGCATTTTTACCATTTTACTGTGTATTATCAAAAGCATAACAGTACTTAATTTACTACATAACAATGTTTAAAAAAGCGCACTCTCGTTATTCAGTTTATTTTCCATTTTATCCTGAACTAAACGAATGGAAACTGTACCTAACTGCATCAACTAAGGACAGAAAAAGATACAGAGGAGAAAACAGATGGTAAAAGGGGAAATGGAAAAGAGGAAGAAATATTACTGGGAAAAAGGGGGAAAAATAGGGAAGGAAAGATAAGAAAAAAAGAGGAAAAAAAAAGAAAAGTTGAAAACCGGAAAGGAAAAACGGTGGGGGTAAAGCTGTATAATTTAAAATACAGTATATAAAATATCCCCCGCATACCGTTAATAATTTGGTTTCTTGAGATTTAAGGTATTAAGCCAAGCACCGGGGCACTTTCGGTCATTCAGCGCTTAAAGACAGTAACAACAGGAAGTTGGGAACAGTTAGAGAGGCTGGAAAGCGCCATAAAGAGATCCCGAACATAATGGAGATAAAGTACAACCTTCTAAAGAATGAAACTTACAGAAAACCCCACCAGTTGCATTAAGAATTAACAGTTAGAGAAGCTGGACAGCAAGACTGAGGAGGGGAAGCGGGAATGGAGGTAAAGTAGAAGGCTGCAAACACCCTTTATGAATGCCAACAGAGCATCGCCCAACCCCCTACGGATTGCATACCGATAACCTATGGTGCACTATGGTAATGTTTCCCCCCTACCATCCCTACCCTCTGGCCAAGGAACTGAATCAATGTAAACCTGTAAACGCATTACTGGTCAAGGAATTTACGAGGTCACTGACGCTCCTTCAAACGAAAAGGGAACTGGACAAAAATAGGACTAAACCCCAGGACATCGTAAGTACACATCTTTCAAGAGTTCCAGTGGAAAGGAAAATATTTACCGCAGGAATTCAGTTATTAAAGTTTCTATTTATCGTCGAAATTTAGTTACGAAGTCTCTTGTTTATCACAAAGTTACGATGCACAACTTCGGGAAGTCGAGGAGGTAAAAGCCCGCTGTGACTGAAAAGGAAATTAAATTCATTTGGGATTTGACTTATTACAAAAAGCTCCAAAAAAAAGAAAGCAAACAAAGCAACACACACAAAATCGCAATCCTCGCTCTCTCTCTCTCTCTGCAACAATTGTATAAATTTAGTACACATATTTGCTAACTTAACTCGACTACCCAATAACGGACCCAAATTATATACAGTGTCATACGAAATTCCTCTTTATTTTTTATTTTCAGAAATCAGTGGGTTTTCCTCTTCTTCTTCAACTCCAGCAAGTCCTTAAATAAGAGGAACTGTCCATTAGCTTAACAAGAGAACGCAAACTTCAAGGTAAAAGCGCCACTTAAAGCACGATATAATTGCTCCGTCAACTGGATAGTTCCAAAAATGTTTCTTGGTATTACAAAAATCTTGAAGTCTTGGGCGTATGAAATTAAACTCACTGGAATGCAAGGAAGCGTGCATTTTAATGATGGTATGCAGTTTTTAAGCAACAAACAAATGAAAGAAGCCACTGAAGCTCGGCTGAGTCAGCTCAATGCTTCATCATTCCTGCATAACACGATGCGCTCATCACGTTGCAGAGCAACCACTGGAGACAATGAATGGAAGCAAATGACATTTACCCAGTTTACCATCTTCGTAGGTATCTTGGCTGATGGACACGAATGTCCTTTCAACTAAACATATGATGTTTGTGCGCTCAAGTGTCAAAGGTTTGTGGCAACGTTTTAAACGTATAAAAACAAGCTTTTGGTAAGAAAACGTCAACAGCAAATTGCTGAAAGCAACTGCGAGTTTCTCCGGTATATGATGACAACCCTGGTCATTTTACTTGACACAGTGCCTGTTTATTCTCTTTGAAATGTTACTTACACATTTAAATCTGTCAGAGACTACGGGTCACATAGCTTGTGTATTTTTAAGTAAATTAAATCCTATAAACTGTATGAAAATTTCTGACCACAACAGGTACAGAAACAGACAAAATTCTGACAGAATTTTCTGCTTCCAGAATAACATTTACATCTATCCAACACGAATGAGGTCTTGCCACACGGACCTCGCGCAAGAGAAACATGGAGAAAAGATCTCACTATCAAGACTGAAAGAAAGGTTGTCAATGGTAGATCCTAATGTTTTCTCCAAAAAGCTAGAAAACATCCTATCCTTCACCTGATCACTTGTGTAACAGCTGCCCTTGGCATTTGAGGAGTCGACTGATTCGCAGAAATTGTACTTCATCCGATAAACTAAGAATGTAAAATCGATGCTGTCGGTAAAAATGACTATAATCTTCTCGGAATTTGATTGGGGTCTATTCACTAAAGAGTGCAGTTCATTTACTGTTTTTCCACCTGAGGACCATTTCATTCAATTTATAACTAAAGAGAAGATCACGAATGAAAACTACTTTAGTTTTTTCATATCTTTTCATGAAGAATTCCAGTTTGATATTTCCGAGAAAATGAAAATATACAAAATTAAACAAAGATGTTGCAGTTACTTTCAAACAATACGTGAAAAAAGGGCTCAACACAACCACAGCATCTTTTAGGCATCTCAAACTACCACATTCACATACAGTTGCGTAAACACAATATGTACAATCTAAATGCACATAAAAAAGCCAATAGGTTATAAACGATATGAGAAACAATAAAAGAACAGTAAGGCTTCGATAATGACAATTATCAAAACATGAAAGTCTTTAAGGTTAGCTATTTCAACAGCCCCATATCCCATAATATTGAAAAGTAAGCATCGTCTCACAGTAGCTGGACAGATAAGAACTACTGCCCTTATTGTAACTCTACATCAATTTTTAGTTTTCTGTCAAAGATAACTATTGAGCAGGCTTTGTCTGTCCGTCCACCTTCAGACCTTAAAAAAAAGAAAAAAAAACTACAGAGGCTAGAGGGATGCAAATTGGTATTTTAATCATCCACCCTCCAACCATTAAACACACCAAATTGCAACCCTCTAATCATCAAATATACCAAATTGCAACCCTCTAGCCTCAGTAATTTTTATTTTATTGAAGGTTAAAGCTAGTCATGGCTCGTGTATATGGCAGCACTTTCCGGAGCCATGGGACGCACCCTCACTCAACTGCATCTGGTGAGCAACTGGAGAGGTGCCGAGGCATAGCATACTAGAAGAAACTAGCCTCTTCCTTTTGCACAGCCGGTCATCTAGATTATTCCAGCAGGATTTCTAGAAAACAGCAACCTGCAATAATGATCTAGATAAAAGACTATTTGCCCCCATGACAAACATCTTCTAGCAGAAGATTCATCAAGGGACACAGCTTACTTGAAGAAACTAGCCTCTTCGTCCTGCACAGCAGGCCATCTAAATTATTCCAGCAAGATTTCTAGAAAGCAGCAACCTTCAAGAATAGATCTAGATATCCGACTATTAAAGAAACTATAGTCTCTTCGATCTGCACAGCCGGTCTTCTAGATTATCCCAGCAGGATTTCTAGAAAGAAGCAACCTGCAAGAATAGATCTAGATATCTGGCTATTCGCCCGCATGACAAACATCTTCTAGAAGTCTCATCAAGGGACATAGAATACTAGAATAAATTAGTCTCTCCGTTCTGCACAGCCAGTCTTCTAGATTATTCCAGCAGGATTTCTAGAATGCAGCAACCTGCAAGAATAGATCTAGATATTCGAAAGCCGTGAATGAATGAATCATACAAATTGCATACAAAAGTGTTATACTTCATCAGTTTTCAGTATTCATTACACTAGATTTTTATAAATGCATTATTTTTAGGTAACACAAGTAGTACTTCATAAATAAACTGATCGGAAAAAACTCGTTGCATGCATGCAACAAGTCATTTAAGAATAATAAAAATATAAATCCATACACACAATAAGAATGAATACTAAGATAATGACGTCATTGCCTCAAGGGAATTCTAAACTCTGATTGGTCCTATTTTCTCCCAAAAGCCAAGTTTTAACACAGATCATAAATATGCTGCCAGGCCCGGTAATTGCTGAAGGTTTTTAAACAGCGTTGGACTACGTTGAACACAACACTCGTTTCTTCGGCGTATTTTTCACTCGTTTTTCATTGTTTTCACTTCTAAATTTAATGAACCAGCACGGTTATTAGGTCACCCATCGTGCTTTTCAGCAACCGTGCTAAACAATATGCCCAACAAAAGACATTATTCAAAGTTCAGGGATGCTGAGCAAATACGGCTGCTAAATAACTAATAAGGCCGTTGGGCTAATGAGAAGCGACTGCCTCAGAAGATTCCCTCGCCTCATTAATACAAGTCTGTTGTCTATTTAGTTCAGGTTCACTATTTTCCAGTTTTTATGCAAGTTCACTCACACACACACACACTTTATATATATATATATATATATATATATATATATATATATATATATATATATATATACACACACAAAAACTAAGCTTCCCATTCATCTAAAAGCCAAAAATATTATGACATTTATAGCCACCTGAATAACGGACTTTTAACAGGCAAGAAATATACTTTCAAATACAGGAGTATGAATGGAGTAATAAAATACCTGAAATAAACAGCATGTGTAGGGATAATCCAGTTTCCTATTTTTGTAACTGACTTTTTACTATAGTAATTTCAATATGGTTTATTACCAAATAAAATGTGTGCTAACATTACACACACACACACAAACATATATATATGCCGTATTTCTTTAACGTACACCAATAGTATCACCATGGCCCAAACGGTTATTTATTTGTATTAGGTTATATCTTCGATGGGAGAGGGGGCGAATGGCAGGACCTCTCCTACATGTGCTAACGTATCCGAAAGATTTTAGACTGCATACGTTGAAATTACATATTACAGGCAACTGAAACCATGAGAACTACAGCATTCATGATAGGTAATGACAATCGTGATTTCGAAATTGGTGGAATTGTCTGATTTTTTTAAATTTGTAAATCATATAGATCAGCTGTCGGGGTGTAAAGAAGAAATTTTCGTTTAGCTTCCGCATTAGTTAATAATATTGTTAGACGGTCAAAGAGATGTACTTTCAGTTACCATACAGTCACTAGGAAACCATTTCACAAAATCGCATGAAAATCGTAGTTGCTATGCAACACTGAATCGCAATAGATCATACGTATATATGTGAATGAATGTGTATACATGTGTGAACATATAATTAAGTATGTATGTATTTATATATATATATATATATATATATATATATATATATATATATATATATATATTTCTACGTATTAAGCCGGCCTTGAGAGAGGCTATATACGTAAACGGAAATAATTGAAGGAGGACAAGTTGAAATTAATTGAACTTACCGTAAAACTGGTTTATAATGGACAATTAATCTAGAGGAATAGGTAGGTCGCCAGAGACTCAGCTAAAACTTTACAGCTATTTATTTACAAAAGGCTCGTTCTGGCCTGGAGAAAAGTGAATACAGCGTCCGCATGTTGGGACTTATAATCTCTCACAAATGGATAGCTGGCTAAAATGTAATTGGATGAAAGCTGGTCTCATAAACTTGGGTAATGCAACACTTGCGGGCAGAGAGACATGACACGTGGCTCTGGGAATCTGGAAAAGAATCCCAGATTAAACAAGATAAAAGGAAAAAAAATGACTTCTTGTTTTGATTAATTAATTCTCTAACTGGGGAGAAGGAACTTTTAATGTTTCACTGAGGTATGCAATGACTTCATTGGTCTGGGACGATCACACAAGGGGAAGCATGCGGCCATGAGGCAGTGAGAGGGAACAAAAGGATGAGTTCCTTTTGGGTTGGAAATTGAATTGGGAGAATGAGGATCAAAATGATAATAGGATGGGAGAGACTGGCAATATGCTGTTCCACAAGACGTACCTGGATGTCGTGTTCAGTGTGGACCTTTGTAGAAAAGCGTGGCCTCCCTTTGTCTGAGGCCTGGGTCGATCGGCGTGCCACTCAGGCCCTGGATAGGCCTAACAGGAAGGCAGGTGGTTGGACATCCGTCCGAGGTCACGTCTCGCAGTCGACTGGGGCAGAACGCAGGCGTTTTGCTTGGGTGTTGGGAGTCAGCTTGACCCCCCCCCACCCCCCACCCCCCGAGCAAGGCAAATCCTGGAAACAAACATACAGCCAGCAGAGGGGTCACAGGAAAGAGAGCTTAAGATATAGGTCTAAGTAGTACCAATCTGCCTACATCCTTCCCTTTTGAGATACGTCCCTAAAGCTGACAAAAGACTCTTTTCCCCCAACTGGGGAACCCCCTATCTCTGGCTGGCGGGTTTTGGGTTTCCCGCGTTTTACTAAAAATCAGCTGATATTTGGAAGAAATGGCTGCCTTTTCCAAATCAAATTTATTAATTAATATCTGGGTAGACGGAACGATCTACAAACGTCACAATATATATATATATATATATATATATATATATATATATATATATATATACATACATACATACAAACATATTATATATATATGTTTGTATATGGTTTCAGTTGCCTGTAATATGTAATTTCAACGTATGCAGTCTAAAATCTTTCGGATACGTTAGCACATGTAGGAGAGGTCCTGCTATTCGCCCCCTCTCCCATCGAAGATATAACCCAATACAAATAAATAACCGTTTGGGCCATGGTGATACTATTGGTGAACGTTAAAGAAATACGGCATCGTCGATTTCAATTTAGTTCTGGAGGGAATGCATCCAAGCAAACTTTTACAAAACTTTATCTAGAAAGATTTTTGTTTCACTTCCTTGATCATTCAATGCTGTGCGCGCGCTGATGTCATTCATAGTTTATTTCGGGTATATATGTATGTTGACAGTTCGGTATCATCCCCTTTCTGGTAGTTCTGAACGCAACTTAATCTTGGTAATATATAAAAAATCAATTAATGTCAACAAGTAACTGACATATATTTCAGCCAAGAAAGTTTGAGGCTAAAGATGTTATTTCAAAAATTATTTATTAGGACTTAATCTGCATTTGATTTCATTGTTGCAAAAACATGCACAAATAATAATTGGAGAAACAAATCCACTTTTATGTAAATGTACATATATCTAAATTTAAAACTTTAAGGATAGCTTTCGGGAATCTCTTCAGAGATTGAAAAGGGGAACCGAACAGATCCCCGAAAGCTATCCTTAAAGTTTTAAATTTAGATATATGTACATTTACATAACTGTGGATTTGTTTCTCTATATGAAGACTCGTGCTACTATGGGTATTTTTTAAATAATAATTCTAGACAGAACCAAACCTATCACGCCTACACCCTCGCACCCTGTTTCAAACATGTTCTGTGAGCACCAAACGTAATACTAAAATACGGATATTATCGACTGGTCCTGTTACGGTAGCAGAACCGGGCAATCCAGATCATACATCATCAATGCATAAGACTTAATATCGGTTTTGAAATAATTCAATGTTAATGCTGGGTAAGCTATCCCGTAGACTTTCTTCAGCATTCTTGAGAGCGATGAACTCCAGAAAACCAGACTTTCTTTTCATCACCATTTAATTCTTCGTTCTTATTTTGTTCAAAATATTTTATCATAAATTGCATAAGCTTAATATACACAGCTGTGGATAATATTCTGCTACTTTTTTTTGTTTCTGAAGAGGAATTTTTACAATTAATAACACAATTATAAACATTAACACTGCCTTGCAATTAATCTTCAAGCCTAAGTATGGAACAGTTATTCTTACAAAATGAACATTAGATTTAATTATACCATGAGGTCATGGAATCCATGCATCCACAGAGAGAGAGAGAGAGAGAGAGAGAGAGAGAGAGAGAGAGAGAGAGAGAGAGAGAGAGAGAGAGAGAGAGAAGGTAGCTGATAGGTAAACATCAACATATTTGAAGAAAAAATCATGAACGAATGACAAAGCAACAGGCAGGACAGGACATCAACAAGCGCACAAACATGAGCAATTACATTTTCCGAGTGAGAATTAAGTGTAATTACTTAATGCCACGATGTATTACAAGGAATTAAGATCATCTCCTTGAGAGCATTCCTTTTGGGCGTCAACACCAGGTAATGGGGATAAACAAAGCTGGTAAATGAATTGCTTGAAATCAAGTGTTAATGGGTCTTTCAAGGAAACGAGGAGGAGAGTACACAGATTTTAACGGCCAGAGAAGAAAATCTAGTAAAAACTGTTTTATCTTATTCTAGTTTTACGGAGACGAAAATAGGGGGGAAAAAAGTCCATAATATGTAATCATTGTTGTTATTCTTGTGAATATTTTTATTATTGTTTAGGCAGTCTCCCTAAAGCCCCAATCTTCTCTTTTAGAAGATTACTGGCAATTATATTCGGGCCCTTCGAGAAACTGCTTAAACAACAATAATAATATTCACAAGAAAAACAACAATGACTAAATAAATGTAAATAAAACAACAAAATATAATAAGCACTAGTAAATCTTACAACGAAATATCCTTTTATATACTTTCTGAATATTCAAATTTATGTAACACTATGAGACATGTAAAAAAAAATCCAATACATTACAAACTTTAAATTCAAAGACCACGTTAGGCTGTCAAACTTCATGACCATTATGTCAAATGTAAACTTATGGAACTTATCAAGATATATTACGACGTATGCAATAACTCATATTTTGCCATCAGCAATAATTCACGTTTGATATTCTGCAATTTCGAATAACGAGATACACTTCTTGTTAACGCCATCCCACATTCTCTCTCTCTCTCTCTCTCTCTCTCTCTCTCTTTCTCTCTCTCTCTCTCTCTCATATATGAACAGATAAACACAACACACACACTTACATACGTATGTATATATATATATATATATATATATATATATATATATATATATATATATATATATATATATATATATATATATATATATATATATATGTATATATATATATATATATATATATATATATATATATATTATATAATTATATATAATTAATGTTTGATATTCTGTATTTCCTAATAAAGAAAATTCATCTTGTATTCTCTCTCTCTTTTTCCCATATACAAACACAATATTTATTTATACACACACATTAGTCATTTAAATTTGACTGCTACCACGCTGGCAGTAAGCGATATTGCCTGGTCCCTGCTGCTCTAGTCCTAAGGGTCAAAGGCTAGAGATTCTAATGGCTGCCTACTAGAGGGTTGGGCACCCTATGGGCAACTCCCCACCCATCCCCCCTAAGCGATGGATAAGCCTATTTCTTGAAGCAAACATCAATAACTATGTTTTTACACTTCTTACTATGGACTGTTCAAAGGTTAGTAGTAGTCAGTACCCATCTGCCCAAGGAAGTGCTAATGATTTTTGGTAGTTATAATAATGTAGCCAGCGAAGGGATAAGCACCTAGTGAAGGGCTGTGGAACCCTTAGGGCAGGATTAGGCTTCCTAAATGACACAATCTTTTTAAAATGTGGTCAGTGGCAAATCATATTCCCATACTTGTAGAACGCTCGTAAATATGAGCATTCTGAAGGTGTGAAATTTACCAAATGGCTGGGGTAAATGTTTTGCAGCCTTACACCCTGTATGTACTTGGAGATGAAATATAAGTACAAAAAAAATGCCATTGTGGAATAATAGATGAAGTAAGACTAGAAGGTGAGGAGATAAACGAGGTTGAATTTTTTCTACTACAGTATTTAGGAACTACAATATCCAGTACAAGCTCTCTTGAGTTGGAATTTCGTGACAGACTAAAAAAGGCATAGCAAACACTGGGTAGGCTGTATAAAATTTAAAACTTAAATAATTTAAAACTAAATACAAACTAAGCCTAAACATCTGTGAAGTACATCTATGGCTCTATTTGCATGAATCCTGCTATGAAGCTAAGGATGCCGTCGATTGTGAGAATAAGCTTGACGAAGAATATTAGACGTCTGTTAGGAGACTGCGAAAGAAAACATACCATAATGGGAAATTAAGAAAGTTCCATATGTTGATGAGATAATGGTGAAGGGGAGTTTGACACGGTTTGGAGGTATCATTGGCACCAATCAAGGGTGAATAGTACTTCACTGACAGTGTCAGCTCGGTGGATACAAATGTAAATCTACGACAAATTTATCAAGAAATAATAAAGCGTTGCACGCACGCACTGATCTAAGCCATCATGATGTTGATGGGCTGATTCCGAAATCAAGAGCAAAAGCCGAATTCCATAGACATGTGTACGGCAGAATTGACAGCTTAGTGAATAAATATAATGTCCACCTAAAAGGCATAGAGTCGAATCCAAGCAGGAGCAGATGCACTTATAATAAATTCCATTTGGATAAGTTATTCCTACGGTAAAGTGAATCCGATACAAAGAGGACTTTGTGGCTTAGCATCTTCAAGTATGAAGAAGCCACGAGAGAATTCATGATAAAGCTACCTTAAAATAGCCATATTTTATAAACTAAGCTCTTCACTATCACAGAGGTGATGGGTTCATTTTGATTCTAAGCATGGAACCTAAATTCGACAGGAATATGTGCAGCAGAGGTGTAATCGTCTAATAGATCACTTTAAAGCTTAGTGGGAAATCTAAAAATGTATGTCCTGATACTGAATGTCTACAAAATCTTAAGAAAAGAGTTTTACTTTTAATGGGGAAAAATGCTATTTATAGATTAAGCTGACCTTGAGAAAGAACAGTTTCCTACTCTTCAGAACAATTAGTGAAAGAATATAAATGGCGCACAATGGAATATGCAAGAACAAAATAGACATATTTATGCAATTATTCCACAGATGATCATAAGAGCATTACTTGTTGTAAGAATTAAAATCATTATCAGCGCCCTTGGAGGCAATCTTTGTGAATCGGGTGGGACGTCGAACATCTCGGAAAGAACTCCTATATAAAGCTCTGGGATGTTCTCTTCTCGTGTCAGAGTTGTCCACCACATCTCAAAAGAAGGTAAGGAAGAGCTGCTCTGGTAATTACTTCTCCTTATCCTCCAAGATGCTTAAACAAAAAGATGAAAAGTCAACGGGATGTCATACTCAGTCAAATAACTGCATTTTGGTAACTTTCAGTAAATGTTAATCCAATAATTAATAAACGCACGATGTACAATAAAGAATATGCAAATAAGATCATTCATATCTACACAGAAGCTTTTCCTTTACGACATCAGAGCTACACCTAACGTTAAAAACATGATTTGATCGTGCGTTCAATAGTCTAAAAAATATCAAATAAAATTATTCTATGTAAAAAAATTCCAGATGAAAAAGTAATAAAAAAAAGAAATAAACTTCCAGGTAAGGAATGCCAGTAAAATCACAAACATTTTAGTTTCTCTTTCAGACAAAATGCAACGAGCTGTGATTTTCCTGACACTGGCGACCCTCGCCGTGGCCGAGAGCGACTTCTCTGAGAAATACTCCTTCACTAAGGTAGGAAACGATTTTCATCCTGTTTACGCCATTTTAATTCTATTTCCAAGCAACAGATCTAGAACCCACTTTCTCTCTTTCCATCTCTCTTCTCTTCTGATTAAACAGTGAATAGGTTTTCCTTTCGTTAAACTAGCACAAGAAATGTTTAATATTTACCGTAATTTAACCATGACCTATTTACCAATCTCTAAAGAAGAGGATGACGATGGTAGCACAAGCAAAGCGAAAAAAGCCTATTAAATCAGGAAATTGCATTTAACTTCCTTAGTCCCCCAAACTATGTATCGTTGGTTTCTGAAAAGTTAAATTTGCTCAGTATCTAAAAAATTAAATATAAACTTCCAAGGATTACAGTTACAATAAGCGGATGAAAGTATAAATATCAGTAATAATTCCAAGTCCACTACGGCTTACATACCTCTTCCAGTTCCTCCAGACTGGTCTGGGTGTTTATTTCATATGTAACCAAAGGAACTTTCGCCATCTGAAATGTACCGAGCTGGAATCTGTCTTTCACTTATCTTTTATTCTCTTTTTCTTTTACGCTTGCCCTCTATTCTTAGGAATAATAATAATAATAATAATAATAATAATAATAATAATAATAATAATAATAATAATAACAATGGCGAAGAAATCCACAATGGTGTTGATATAACTATATATTCATGAATTTGTAATATATATTTACACCTTCACCAGCGTGAATGTCTAATAATATAATAATAAAATTAACGATAGGATATTATTCAAAACTTTATGCATAAACCTTTGCGAAATTAGGCCACGATCAAACTGCAAACTCCTCTTGCCTAACTTACCAATTCTCCCACAGGTCATGGCAAGCTGTTTCGGCCAAGATACCTATTACAAATATTTGGCAACAGTTGGCACCGCCCAGAGGGAGTGCCAACAGCTCCCTGTGTCAAGTCTGCAGACAGTTGGTTACCCTGTCTATCCACAATCTGTAAGTCTGAAGTGTTTAAAGTATCATTTATAAAAACTTCTGATGGAAGTTTGTTTAATTTTAGAACACAGAGTTCCTAGAAAAAAACAAATTATTAACATTATAATATTGATCTTAATCATCACCGTTAATAAATACACACTATCTCATTAACTGTACTTCATCACTGTGTTCTTGTAATGAAAAAGTATTATGAAATTGTACATATATACATATGTATATATATATATATATATATATATATATATATATATATATAAATATATATATACACACACAAGCACATGTATATATATGAATGCATATATATATTATATATATACACATTCAATATATATATATATATATATATATATATATATATATATAAATGTAAACAATTTTCGTGCCTACTCCTTAGCGTTTACTTGCGAAGAATAATATTAACAATATCAATAACCACGTCTTGTTTCCTCAATCTTTGCCATGCATTCCTTGGCTAACCCTCTCTTAATCCTAAGATCTCTTCATCTATTTCCAGGGATACCTACACAGCCAAGATGGCTATTCCCCATACATGCAACATCCTCCCTACCAACAAGGGCATTCAGGACCAATCCTTGGGTCAGCACAAGGGTATCCCCAGTACCACGGAACACCACAAGGGTATCCCCAGTACCAAGGACCATCACATGGGTATCCTCACTACCAACCACAAACTTATCCTCAGGAACCAAGTGTACCTATCTACTATCCTCAACAGCACGGACAACCACAGACCTATCCTCAATACTCTGGCGTTCCAAACGCTTATCCTCAACATCATGGACCAAGGAGCTACTCTCACTATTTACAGGTAAATAATATGACCGTAGAGCTACACTGAATATTTCATACCTTTCATATATATATATATATATATATATATATATATATATATATATATATATATATATATATATATATATAGTATATATATATATATATATATATATATATATATATATATATATATATATATATATATATATATATATATATATATATATATAAATTAGTGTATGAAAGAGAGAGAGATAAAGTATTCTTTTCAAAGCATTTATCTATTATGTACTTTGGTTATTACTGCCATACCCATTTGCTTAATACATCAATCGATTCTAAACTTCCATTAATTAATTGTCCAAATATTCAGCAATAAATCTGATTTATTAGTGAGTTTAAAAGACTGTCACACCTTGAAATGTGTTGAGTGCAATAGCCAAGTAACCAGTCACGAGGAAAATTATTATAAATTTAAAAAATTATTTTGTCGAATTTCTAAAACAACCTTTATCTTTACGCATAATTCTTGGTGCTTGTTAGGCGAGATTTTTGTTCATTTCCTTAATACTAACACAGATTCTAGAATGTAGCTGCTTATTCTTAAAGATTTTGGGTTATTGTATATGCGAAATGCACCTTAAGTAAATTAACGCAAGGATTAATAATGGAAATCTACACACTATCCCGTGGTACAACCATAACCTTTCATTTGACATGTTTTGGGTTCGAACCCCAATAGAGCAAAAACCATTAAAAAAAAATTGAAACCATGACGGGTTATAGTTCAAAAAGTTTTCGACTATGTTTAAAATAACTCTCACCAATATTTCCTCGTACAATGAATCCTTCCTACAGAAACGCGAATCAGTAGGACCAGCTTCTACAGTAGCTCCAGTATCTACAGAAGCTCCCTTAAAGAAGCCTTTCTTCGACCAGTACTACCTCCTGGACGCTGTCAGCACCATCACCGCCTCCCTCAGCAACTACACCTGCGTCCTCCATAAACTGGGTTTCGTAAGTAGCCAGTGTTTTTCAGTTCATTATGTTTACACTAGACAGATCTACCACCAGTAAATGATTGTTGCTTGAAGGTCATTTTAATTTCAGTATACAATTTTGACAATGGTGGGTCAAAGTTCTGAAGTGTATTCACTTCAGAACTTTGAGCCACCACTGTCAAAATCAGAAGAACCACTGGCATTCTTAAGATCTGTATTAATTCTACTAAGAATAATGTTTCCAATTATCTTCTATGAATAACCCCATTTCCAGATTGACCAATACCTGAACTTACGCGTGGACAACTACATCCAGTACTTCAACATAAAATCAATTAGCCAAGAACTCAAGAAGGATTTGGCTGATGGAGCCGCCTACTGCAGGGATTTAACTGTAAGTATAACAGCAATTTTTTCTTTGACAAGTTCTTTTCGTTCCTTAAAAGCAAGCCTTCACCATAACGTGAATACGGAAAACTAATATAATAGGAATTAACACCCTGTACATTCTCAATATGAATTTGCTTGCTCTCTTTAATTAACTAATTTCTTTTTTCTTCCAGTCCTGCCTCCCTCTCGAAAGGCTCAAGTCTCCTCTCCCCCTGAACCTGCAACGTCTCCTGCTGGAGATGAAGTGTGAAAAAGAGACCAGGACCGACGCCTGCTTCAAAGAGGCCCTCAGGAAGAACATCCACGAGTTCAACCTCTCTCTCTTCCCCAAGAATGACACTCAGGAGAGCAAACTCGACAAACACTCCGCCATCGTCTTGGAGGCAGATTCACTTGATGAACTACAGATTATTTAGACTAAATATAATTTCCATTTATCGACAAGGGACTGGAATTCTGGGTGACTACTTATCCACTTTAAATAAATGACAAAATTTATAATGCTTTTAACTACTACCGGCATACCATATTGTTTTGAGAATCAGTCACAAACTAACTCGAAAAAATAATATTATTGCAAGTCGTTCCGCCAAGGTCTTGAATTTTACTCAAACCATTTCCTGTGCTTCATCTCCGACCTTCCCTATGCCATCTTTAGGCCTGTCGTTTTCTATGCAATGGATATTTCACATCATCACAAAACCAAAAAATTTCTTAATATTCCCCTAATGGCACTTTGGTACATTAAATGTGACAATACACCGTGTCCATAAATTATCTGTACAAGTTGAAAAATTCAGACAGAATGAAAAAATGAAGATATAACTATGGTTTTTTGTTTTTGTTTTGGGAAACTAAAGTAACAAAACTTTTATCAAAAACATCAGAACACTTCCACATTAGTTTCACGTAACACATCTAGACGATGCTCAGTTTCTGACCTTGAGTGCTGGAGCATCTCCGCGTCAGTGGTGGATATGGCTTGATTATTCTTTCCTTAAGATCACCTAGAGACTGTATTTAACGTAGCCAACAAGAAGTCTAGAGAGATTCCATCTAGTGATCTAGGTGGCCAAGTAACTGGACGATCTCTTCCAATCAACCGGTTTGGAAACGATTCATTCGGAAATCACGAAGAGTCAACCCATAATGGGGTGGCGCACTATCTTGCTGGAAAATAACTGTTGATTGCAAGTGGTGCAACTGTGGTGCAACCAGCTCTTGTAAAAGATCAAAGTAGTGTTGCAATTGTTTCCTCAGCAAATTAAAATGGGCCAATGGCTCGATTAAACATCGACTTTTAGGCTATTTCTCTCCAGTTCTCTTATTTTCTGTGGAGTTTCCAAACTGCAGAGCCAGATGTAAACCCTCTGCACAAGTTTGAGACCTCGATGATCTAAGAGAAAGAATATGTCAAGCCATAGCCACCTCTGACGAGGGGATGCTGCAATCCATATGGTCAGAAACTGAGCATTGTCTAGGTGTGTTGCCTGCAACCAATGGAGCCCACATGGAAGTATTCTGTTTAAAAAAAAACTTTACTGCTTTACCTACGATTTCTAATAACCCTGTAGAGTTATTTTCTCTTTTAATTTTTCCAGAATTTTTAAAACTGTACATATTGAATGGCTAACGGAATTAGTATCAAAGAACTTTATGCAACCCAGGCCTTGATCAATAAAGGCAAGGCAAGAGAAGGTTAAAGAAAATAAGACATATTGGGGCCCGACACCGAAGAACAGAGAAAGGGATGATAATCAGAAAAGACTCGAATACTAAAAGAATTCCAAAAGTTGGAATTACAACTGACCAAACAGCCATTAGCGCAGATCTGGACACCACATCAGACAGAAAGAAGAAATCTTGTTTTGGGTTGATCCCTCACAAATAAATGTATGTCTCTCGGCTTCGAATACTATGAATGCTTAGGAGAATGTCTATTAAATCCATGAGGTTAATCAGCACTTTGGTTCAGTGAGTAAGACTAATTAAATCTGGCTAAAACGATGAGGTGAGCACTATGAGGATGGTAAATATCTGAAGCCCATATCACTGTAATCAATGGTTAGTGTTCAATATGGACTTCTGCAAATCACGATAAGCCTCGATCACATTAGCTGTGTCCTAAATATTTACAAAATTCGCTAAAGATGTTTGAAGCCACTTTTCTATTTGTACTGCATATGCTTTTCCTTTATTCTGCAAAACCAAGTCAAACAAGTAACTTTCTGTCAGAAGAGAAGGCAGACTTGTGTTGACTAAGTGTGACTTTCAAAGAACTACTGTGTGTGCGTGCAGAATGGAGGTGAGGTAGTAGATTCGAGTAAAGAAAGGGCTGAAACCACTAACGTATGTACATATTGCAAGTTAAGACCAATAAATATAAACAATGCCAGAAATGAACAGATTATAAATGGTAAAACGGGGAAAATGTGATACCGTGGCTAACAGGGTTACAAAAGGTATACAAACAGCGTATTGTAGGACTCTCCAGAGCTTAGGACAGATCACAGGAGAATTAAATAGTGAAGAATATGTATGAATCACCTGTTTTGAAACGGTTGCGGTAACAAATTAAAAGTAAAGGTAAAACTCTACAAATGATGTGAACAGGCTAAAAATTGCTAAAGAATAAATTCACTGCGATGCAATGTGGAGAATGTTAGGCATGTATGGAATACAAGGACATTTTATTTAAAGTAATTATGGGATTTTATTTAGAGTAATTAGGAGCTTTTATAATAATAGCAATAGTAAAGTAGACGCTTGTTGAATTGTTTGGTGTAAAAATGAGTATGCGAGATGGATCACCAATGGCTAAGCTAATGATACATACATATATACATATATATATATATATATATATATATATATATATATATATATATATATATATATATATATATATATATATATACATATATATATATATATATATATATATATATATATATATATACTATATATATATATATATATATATATATATATATAATATAGATATAGATATAGATATAGATATAGATATATATATATATATATATATATATATATATATATATATATATTAGTAGTTGAAGGATAATATGCATGTATATATATATATATATATATATATATATATATATATATATATATATATATATATATATATTATGTGTGTAACTACCTATACATAAACAAATCAATGAAGGAAGCAGGGTTTACATAAAAGATCTGGAAGACAAGAGTTTTATCTACAAAAGCAAGCTGAGAGTGGATGAGGGGAGTTGAGTCAATCTCCTATACTGAAGTGAAGTGTGAATATTAAAAATATATAAAAGTAAAGATGTAAGCTGCTGGGATATATTGTAACCACAGCACATAATGAAGACGAAAAAATGGATGGTAGAGTAATTATAGACATTTAACGAACGTTACCATAGGTTCAAAATATAAGTGTTTTGAGGTGGTTTAGTCTTGTTGAAAGAATTTAAGATAAAAGATTTGTTGTAAGTATGTATGCACTATAAAGACAGAAATGCGGAACATCAACAGTGCTGAAATAAACTCGTATAAAGGGATTGTTGAGTTAACTCTTATTTTCAGAAGTGTGAATACTGAATGAACATGACAGAAAAGAGAAAGTGTCTATTCGAACGAATTACTTAGCACATAAGGAGTAACAAATGCTCCGAAGGTACGAAATGCGGTTATGAAGAACTGATGACAAGGGATCGGTAATTAGAAGAGATCTGCTCATAAAGCCAGTTCGTTTGATCAGTGATCCCACTTTTACCCCTCTTCTTGATCCAATCCTCTTCCTCTTTTCCTCAAGGTAGCTTTTCTCTCTCTCTCTCTCTCTCTCTCTCTCTCTCTCTCTCTCTCTCTCTCTCTCTCTCTCGTGGATACAATTTTAGCCTCCATCCCAAAGCTCTGCAGGTTATGTTACTTGGGCAGCCTGTAAACATCTGTGTAAAGATGGCCTCTTGGACGGCTTCGTGGCAGCCATCAGGCAATATCTTCCATCATTTATTTAATGTAACTATCTATCTATTTCAGATTTTCCAGACTTTATAATCTTACTTCCTCAAAAACGCATGTCCACCATTTCCTTTATGTTCAAGCCCCAACTTTTTTCCTTTCCTTATATTTACCGTTTTCTTCAGGCCTGGGCTACAAAAGGGAATAAGATCGAGTAGCATACATCATGTAGGATTACGATGCTTTGTTTATGAAACCCTTATATAGCTATTTAAAGAAGCTGCTGTTAAGGAAGGTTTCTGTCAGGTGATTCAAAGATGCTTTAGATGAATGAATGTTGCAGTGTTTTGTCTTTTCTCTCCCTCTCGGGATAAAAGCCTAATCATAATTATAATTACACAAACACAGGCACATTTAACCAGTCCAAAATATCAACAGCATAATGAACGCATAAAACAATTCCAAGAATCTCAGTCATTATAACTGCCCTTGACAACCTCTTTGTGAAGACGGGTGTGATACCGAAAGCCTCATTAGGAGATCGTATATAAGGCTCTCGGGATGATGAGTCCATGTGTCACATCTGTCCACCACAGCCCAAAGGAAGGTGAGAGCTACTACTGTATCTGAATTATAAATCCATTTAGGTCTTACACGCAAGACAACAGAAAAAAAAAAGATAGGCAATCACGTTTAGAACTTGAAATATCAAACTGTCATTCACAATATGTTACAATATACTAACTGAACTAAATACTTAAGCAGCTGTTAATTTCAGTAAGTTACTACTGTCCATAATTCTTTTATTCATACACAAATTAGAGTGGTGCATACGACATGGAGCAGAAAACTTCATGATTTTGACCAGTAGTCTTAAACAGTCCCAAAGTTTAAAGACTTTCCATATGTTGAAAAAAAATTTATTTGCAAGTTACATTCAGTTCCTGTGCTTTTCAAAATAGTGTTAATATTGGGCAATCTATTAACATATTTTGTTTAAAACTAATCAGTTTCTAACTTTTTTATTACAGACAAAATGAGTCGAGCTGTGATTTTCCTGTCACTGGCGACCGTCGTCATGGCCGAGAGTGATTTCACCGAGAAGTACACCTTCACTAAAGTAAGTATATAATTACTTCCATCCTGCTGTAATCTTGTACTTTTCACGTCTTTGTTTAATTTTACTAATCAAAACACAATTTACCTGGAAAAGACCGCATTACCCAAGTCAAGCATTCAATACTTACCACCTTCCTAAGAAAAACCATTACAAATTACGGCTCAGATGAAGACAATGGTTAAGTAACAAATTACGGCTCAGACGAATACAATAGTTAAGTAATAAATTACGGCTCAGACGAACACATTGTTAAGTAAAATCTGCATTATAATTCTAGACTAAACACTTAACAGTCAAATTCCCCATTTCTACAAACGGAATATTTTCCCGGAGAATAATCACCAGCAAATAGATAAGTTTCAGCGATAAACCACCAAAACAAAGGCGATTTTTCTTATTGACACAAAAGGCCAATCGGCTTTACTATTAAGTCTTCCCTTTTATAACAGACAATAATCATGAATGATACTGTTTGTTTTCCATATTACACAAGACCACAACTTATTTGTTGTATTAATTGAATAGAGGTAAACAGCTTATTTTTTTTTACTCTTCTTTTTAAATAATATCGACTTTCTATTCAATAGGAAATTTGCTAACGAGTTCACGATATTTTAGCTTGATATTTCTAAATTTTATGATAAATATCTTGGATGACTTTCTACCACCAAGAATCTGTGAAAAAAGCGACATAGACGAGATCAAAATACTTGTGACTCTTATCAGTTTTATCACACAAAGCTTACCTTTGACATCCTAGGTCATGGCGAGTTGTCTGGGTGGAGAAACGTACTACGCCTATTTGGCACAAGTTGGCACCGCCCAGAGAGAGTGCCAACAGCTCCCAGTGTCAAGTCTGCAGACGGTTGGTTATCCAATCTACCCACAACCTGTAAGTATGAAAGTCTTTATTACTCCACAGGTGAATGTGTCATGTCTATTTCTAAAGGTTTTAGAATACAAAATTAATAAAAACGAAATTGTAACACTGGCTTTAACCATATCCAGTAACGGACACATACTGATCCGTTACCTGTCTCAAATTACTCCTTGTGCTTCTGGCAATTAAAAACAAACAGCACTTTTGATTATGCACATACGTGACCATTTTGATATGCATACACACACAAACATACATATGCACGCATACATATACATATATATATAATATATATATATATATATATATATATAATATATATATATATATATATTATATATATATATATATATATTATAGAGAGAGAGGAGAGGATAGAGAGAGAGAGAGAGAGAGAGAGAGAGTCATAAATAATTTCGTTTTTCATCGAATAAAAATGCTGAAATTAATAATGTATTCTTTTGCTACTTCTTTCAATCATCGGTTCTGAATTTCTACTTCCAGGGATACCTACACAGCCAAGCTGGTTATTCCCCATACATACAACAACCTACCCACTATCAAGGGCATCCAGGACCAGTCTTTGGGGCACCACAAGGATATCCCCAGTACCATGGAGTGCCACAAACTTATCCTCAGCATCAAGGTGGACCTCGGTACTATCCTCAGCAACACGGTGGCCCACAGACCTATCCTCAGTACTCTAGCGTACCAAATACTTATCCTCAGTACTCTAGCGTACCAAATACTCATCCTCAACACTATGTACCGAAGAGTTATTCCCACTACTTACAGGTAATTTTAAGTTTTTATATATATATATATATATATATATATATATATATATATATATATATATTAATTGCATAAATTAAATAACACCCGAGATGACACAAGTGGAAATTAACACAATATTTTCAACTGTTTCAGTTGATCATCCCACGTTTTACAAATTGACGGACTAATATTTACTCCCAAACATTACCACTTACTCCTTCCTACAGAAACGTGAATCTCAAGGAGGAGCATCTACAGTAGCTCCAGTATCTACAGGAGCTACAGTACCTACAGGAACTCCAGTATCTACAGTAGCTCCAGTATCTACAGGAGCTCCAGTATCAAATGGAACTACAGTACCTACAAAACCTCCCCCGAAGCAGCCTTTCTTCGATAAGTACTACCTCCTGGATTCTGTCAACACCATTACCGCCTCCCTCAGCAACTATACCTGTGTCCTCCATAAGCTGGGTTTCGTAAGTTGAGCAGATAATCTTTTCACTCTTTGTTACCACCACTACAATTTTGGGACTTCAACCTAATTTTGATTTACAATTTTGACAACGGTGGGTCAGAGTTTCGAAGTAAATACGTAACCAGGAGTAACCAGGAGTACCATTGGCCCTCTTTTAAAATGAGTATTATTTTTATTAAGGGCCTTGTTCTCTGTTACCTATATATTTCAAACTTAAAACCATTTTCTATAAATGACCTCTCAAGATAAAAATCCATTTCCAGATTGACCAGTACCTCAACTTACGTGTGGACAACTACAACAACCACTACAGCCAAAAACCAATTAGCAATGAACTCAAGAAGGATTTGACTGATGGAGTTGCCTACTGCAGAGATTTAACAGTAAGTATGAGAATCATCTCATTTGCTAACACCATATTTTACTTAAAAAACAATCTATGAAATGACGATCAACTACTGATAAGAAACTATAAGCTTTTGAAAAAAAAACATTTAACATTCAATTAAATACATGACGTATGCATTTATCAGTCTTTATAGAATCTGTAATTTTTCAACTGATTCTGCCTCCATGACTCATTATTTTCTTCTTTTCCCTCGCAGTACTGTCTTCCCATAGAAAGGCTCAAGTCTCCTCTCCCCCTGAACCTCCAACGCCTCCTGCTGGCGATGAAGTGCGAAAAAGAGACCAGGACCGACGCCTGCTTCAAGGAGGACCTCAGGAAGAACATCCACGAGTTCGACCTCTCTCTCTTCCCCAAGAACGACACTCAGGAGAGCAAACTCAACAAACTCTCCGCCATCGTCATGGAGGCAGATTCACTTGATGAACTACAGATTCTTTGAGGCCTGAATATTCTTTCTATATTTTCTAACATGTCTGTAAAAGGTGGTGGGTTTAGGGTAACAATCTGTAGTACTTAAATAAATAAAGAAAAAAGTGATATCTATTTTTATTAGCATTTCAAATCAATTTTAAATAGAAATTGATACACCAGGACCCTGCCACAGTCATTTAATTCGAAGAATTGGAACACTGATTTATCGGTCTTCTTGCCAGTATCTTTGCTGTGACAGGCTACAAAATTTTGCCTAGTTACTACTAGTTGTCCCCCCCAAAAAAAAAATCTTGAAATTTTCAATGATCATTCTCCTGTATTTCATGTACGACCTTCTCCCATACTTCCTTTTGTCCTGTCTTTTTCGCTATAGTAAATGCTATTATTACACCTTACTATCCGCTTTAAGAATGAAGGTGTGATCTTGGGGTGAAACATTTAATTCTACCTTGAGTAGCTTTGTCAGTTCTACTATGTATGTAATGAAACGGTTTATAAGCTGCCCGTAAATATCTAAAATGAGAACCACTGTAACCAATGGTGGGTGTTGAGTATGAGGTTCCGCCAACAATTACCTTGAATGTTGTGGGTATTGTTACAAGGATTAGGATGTCTCAGAGACTTGTTAGTCCATCCGAGACATCATGTGCTTACTTATCTGGTGGAGCTGGTTTTACTGTTCATTCAGTGTCCTAATGATTTTGTCTAGCTTTCTTTAAAACTTCCACAACTTCTGACGGCAGTTTATTCCGTGTGATGTCACATTATCTTGTATGTAAAGAAGTTCCCACAGTGGGATGTGTTGTATTTCTTCTGTTCTAGTTACCATCCATTATTTCTTGTCTGGTTTTCGTTTACCGTAATTAGGTTACTGTCTACTGTTGTTATGCCTTTCAGTATTTTAAATGTTTCTATTAGTTGTCCTCGCAATCATCGTGTTTCTAAGCCATACACGTTCAGGCTCTCTAATCGTCCTCGGTAACCTATTTACCTGATGGAATTAACTTTGTGGGTCTTGCTTATACCTCTTTTAATCTATTTATGTCTTTTCTTAACGTTGGTGACCAAAACTGTAATGCATAACATATTCAAGATGAGGTCTAACTATTGGTGTATAGAGCTGCAGCACCAGCTCCTAGTTTCGGTATTTGAACTGCCTCTTTATGTATCCCACTAGTTTCTGGGCCTTCTTTTCTGCTTTTATGCACTGTTTTGTGGATTTTAAGTCCTTGATAATAATGACTCCAAGGTCCTCCTCTTGATCTACACTGTTCATATCATTCCCAAGCAGCATGTAGCTGGCATGAGGGCTGTTTGTTCCTATTTGTAAACTATACTTATCTACGTTGAAAGGCATTTGCCATTTTTTTTACCACTCTACTATTTTCATTAGATCATTTCATAAACTTTCCACTGCATCTAGGTTTGCTGCATTTACACCTAGTTTGGTGTCATATGCAAATTTGGCTATCTTGCTAGTTAAGCCTACATCAATGTCATTAATATAAATAAAAAACAAGAGAGGGTCAAAACAGAAACCTGAGGAACTACGCTTGTTACATCTGCCCATTCTGATTCTTAACCATTTACAATACGAGTCTCTGTTTTCTAGAAGTTAACCAGTCTTCGATACAGTCTGTTTTTTCTCCTATATTTCCTAAAGATCTAACTTTTGTCATCAGTTTCTTGTGTGGAAATTTGTCAAAGGACTTTTGGAAATATAAGTAGAGAATATCTATTGCTCTACTACTGTCGTAAATACCAAGCATGTTATGAAAAAAAACTCCCAGACGTTTGATAGGTAGGATCTGTTTTGTCTGAAACCGTGTTGGCAGTTTAAGAAGTTGTTTCTACCAATGTGATCCACAATTTGATCTGCAATTATGGGCTCAAAAATCTTGCAAAAGACCGATGTTAGACAGATTCGTCTATAATTTCCTGGTTCTTCTCTTGGACCTTTTTTGGGAACTGGGGAGACATTACCTAGTTTCCATCCTTTTGGTGCCTTTCTATGTTCAGCAGTTTTTCTGTATAGTTTATATAGGTGAGGAACTATCTCCTCTTTTAACTCTTTAATTTCTCTTGGATGAATCCCATCCGGGCCAGGAGATTTGAACTTGTTGAGTTTGTCTATTTTGTTTTTAATGTCCTCTTCAGTAAATATTATTTTGTCCAACGGTTCTGCCCCTTCATATTTAATAGTAGATTCTGGTATTGAGGTGGTCTTCAATTGTGAAGATACTATTATTTTTCCAAGTCTGTCGACTGCAAACTAACTTTAGTAACTATACTGCAAACTAACTTTAGTAACTATACATCACTTTTCATAGGACTGTCCTCTTATCTGCTAAAAGTTTTGTCTACGCTCTCCTTGATAAGAACATCTAGAACTACTTTCCACCAATTACAAATTATTTCTCGCTCATAACCCGTTTTAATACAGTCCTAAAACCCAGTTTTTCCTCAACAGGCGGTTATGGATACTCTTTAAGCAGAAGTAAATCAACAAAGTGAAAACTATTAACTTTTACTTTAAGAATTTTTCTTCCTGACAAGCATTTGTTTCGCATAAACCGAGTAGTGTTACAAGTAATACTGCAGAACAATTTTGATAGCAAAATTCCATATCTAAGCAAGCTATGAAAAATATTTTGAGAAACACTGTCCCTCTCATAACAACAGAGGGTGGGCATGGGGGTTTCATTATGTGTACACAGTTCCTCATTGAACGAGTGGGTTGCTTACTCACCTGTCAATCTAGTAGCCCGAGTTCACTACCTGCTGCCCCCAATGAGGAGCCAGAGGAATTTATTTCTGGTGATTAGGAATTAATTTCTCGATATAACGTGCTTCGGATCCCACAATAAGCTGTAGGTCCCATAGCTAAGTAACCAATTGGTTCCTAGGCACGTAAATAAAAATTTAATCCTCCGGGTATACCATGACATAAATGAAATAATTCGAATTCGTGTAAATAATTTTTATTTGACGTAGAAGAAATAGATACAACAGCACCTGAATCCCGGTGAGTTAGCTAAACTACTGTGAATGTGAGAACTAGATTATTCGTTCCACCTCCACAAGCTGATAAATTGACGCCTCAAATTCCATACCAAACACATCGTCTGAAGCCGTTACATAACCTAGATGAAGAGCTGGATAGCTCATCAATCTGCTTTCACAATAAATCCACAGGCCATAAGTATTCAGAATTCGATTTTAGTTTGAAACAAATACTTGCAAAGGTACTCTTGCGGATCCTAGCCAAAGAATGTTATGAACCACTCGATTAATTTACTGCGTATGCTTGTCCTTTATTGAGCATAACCCAGCTGTACAAGTCAGGTAACCTTTAGTTGGCTGAACATTCTGTATACTAACTGAACTTCCAGGCCAAAGGAATGCAGTTCCATGTTGAACGAATAAAAAAATTTGAAGAATTATTCTATGTGGAGAAGAGATTACCAGATATTCAAAGTTTCCAGGCAAGACCTGCAACCAGGATTTGACACATGAAGCGCCCGAATGCGGGCTTAACGGCAGTCGCGCACGAAGGCTCGTTTGCATCCGTGCGCCCGGGGTGGCAAGCAC
>NC_061109.1:47303006-47348006 GCF_015104395.2 Macrobrachium nipponense
AATGCGCGGAGCTGCGATTTTTCTGTCACTGGCGACCCTTGCAATGGCCGAGAGCGACTTTTCAGAGAAGTACACCTTCACTAAAGTAAGTAACTCTAATATCAAAAACTATACTCACGCTGACACCATAACGACAAAACTACTTTTATCTTTCGCGTCTCTGTTTATTTTTACTGCACAAATATCTTACCTTGGTTTGCAAGATGAAATAACCAAATTGCAAAGTAGGCCATGCATAATGCATTTAGCATTTCTTGGAAATGGACTACCACAACAGTACAATACCGAACTACACTGAAAATTCCACAATATAAGTTCTCAAAGTTATTTCCAGCTTTCAGCAATTTTGCATAAGGAAAATATTTACATAAAGCCTTAATAAAAATAAGAGCTTTTCAATCGACAAAACAGCCAATCAGCTTTATGGAAATGCCTTTTCTATTTAGAAATCCTCATTAACACTAGAATGGCTCGCTATTTTTTATATAAAAAATAAAACTTTCAAAAATATTTCTGCAACTAACTGTATGCAACGAAGCTTAGAATTTAATACTTCTGTATTTTTTCCTTCTTTCACATGTGAACTTTGATCTTGTATTAAGGAGATACTTGCAACAAAGATCACTTTCTCATTTCAAATACTAACGATATTTTCTTTCATAACAATCCATCACTTATCAATTTGTGACGAGGAGTCGAATCCCAAGAAAAAAAAACACACATGGAGCAACAAATCCAGTTGGATCACTGTACAAATGTACTTAAAACAATTATTTGTACAGTTCCACAACTGTGGATCTGTTTCTCCATTTAAACACATGTTACTATGAGCATCTGTTTTAAAATCTTTTTTGAAACAGATAAAGTACAAATCATTCTTGATCAATTGGTCACATTTTGCTTACCTTGGACTTCCTAGGTCATGGCGGGTTGTCTGGGTGGAGAGACGTACTACAACTATTTGGCACAAGTTGGCACCGCCCAGAGACAGTGCCAACAACTGCCAGTGTCAAGTCTGCAGACAGGTGGTTATCCTGTCTATCCACAACCTGTAAGTACGAGTGTCTACATTATTACAAACATACACGTTCAATATCTATCTTTTAACACTTTAGAACAAGAAATTATTTAAAAAAAAAAACGATATTACTGAAGTGATGTTAACTATTACCGTTAATGAGTATACCCTAAAACCGTATCGTATCTCTAATGAATGTTCTTTGCAATTAAAATAAAAAGTCATCGTTTTGATGTGCATATATACACATATATATGTGGGTGTATATGCACATGTATATGTATATATATATATATATGTATATATGTATATATATATGTATATATGTGTATATATATATATATATATATATATCATATATTGATTTACTGAATTTCGTGTATTCTTCTTTGTCTACATCACAATGTATTGTGACTGGAATTCACAAAAATTGTTTCCCCAGCTAATCAAAGGTTAAATCTTCTATTTCTAGGGATACCTCCACGGCCATTCGGGTTATTCTCCGTACATACAATATCCTTCCCACCATCAAGGACCATCAGGACCAGTCTTTGGGGCAGCACAAGGGTATCCTCAGTACCACGGGGTACCACAAGGGTATCCTCAGTACCACGGAGGGCCACAGACCTATCCTCATTACTCTGTAGTAGCAAACACTTATCCTCAACATTATATACCGAAGAGTTACTCGCACTTCGTAGAGGTAAATAACAAGCCTAATACTATGCACTGCTCTATGTGAAGTACTTTTGCAAATTTTACGCACACAATAATAATGCGGAAAAAAATACAATCACTCATAAAGAAACTGTAAAAGCACATTTTAATTAACATACTCTAAAACCGAATCTTTGTTGAATCTTGACCCAAACTCCAGAAACGCGAGTCTAAAGAGGCAGTATCTATAGTATCTACAGCAGCTCCCTCGAAGAGGCCTTTCTTCGATCCATATAACCTCCTTGATGCTGTCAACACCATCACCGCCTCCCTCAGTAACTACATCTGCTGCGTCCTCCACAAGCTGGGATTCGTAAGTAGACTGCTATATAATATCAATCTATTACTCTGATCACAAGTTTGGGACGTCGGTAATTTGAATATACTGCATATTGATCGCCAACAATGTCCAAAACAACTGACTAAATTCAACAGTCTCCTTTTTATTTATGCAACATACAGTTTCTAATTTTCACTGACAGCCTAAATTTACTGCATTTATTCCATCTGTTTCTAGATTGACCAATACCTCAATTTACGAGTGGACAACTACATCCAGCACAACAACCAAAAACCAATTAGCCAAGAACTCAAAAAGGATCTAGCTGATGGAGACATCTATTGCAGGGATTTAACAGTAAGTTCGTCATTCTAGATTTCAATAATTTATCTTAATGCAATTTTTGAAATGTTTGTTAAGTTCAAATTAATACCTGGAAGGTAGAACGCTGGAAGTTAGAACGCGACATTACCAATGGTAACAAATTCGTGCAAATTAATCTAAAATTATAAGAATGGAGAAACCTTGTACATTCATCAGACCATATGAAACAATATAATATAAAATAATCATCTCTGGAATTTTCATATCATCACACTGCCCACCTTGATATAACGAATTCCATCTTTTTCTTTCCAGTATTGTCTCCCTCTCGAAAGGCTCAAGTCTCCTCTACCCCTGAACCTCCAACGCCTCCTGCTGGGGTTGAAATGCGAAAAAGAGACCAGGACCGACGCCTACTTCAAGGAGGACCTCAGGAAGAACATCCACGAGTTCGACCTCTCTCTCTTCCCCAAGAACGACACTCAGGAGAGCAAACTCAACAAACTCTCCGCCATCGTCATGGAGGCAGATTCACTTGATGAACTACAGATTCTTTAGACTGAATATAATTTCCATAATTCATAATTTATCAGCAAACGACTGGCGGTGATGGCTGACAATTTGCCTTGCCTGGATAGAATTTACAAAATAAATTGACTACTGAATCTTATTATTATTTAAATTCCAATATTATGCAGAAATCAGATGCACACGCACTGCCACCTTCAAATTGCAGAATCGTGAATGACGGGTGTTATAATGAAACGTCCCTGGTGTCAATGGTAAAAATAAATAAATACATAAATAAATAAACAAATGAAAAATGCACCGAATTTTGTTCGAAACAATCGAGTTTTCTGCCCGGTGGTGGCCTCAGCCACGGCCCATACAACTCTCAGCCGCGGATCATGAAACTCTTCCAAAAATACGATTATGGCTAACTTTAACCTTAACAGAAAAAACAAGGGGGCTAGAGGGCTGCAATTTGTTATGTTTGATGATTGGAGGGTGGATGATCAACATACCAATTTGCAGCGCTCTAGCCTCGGTAGATTTTACGATCTGAGGGCGGCACAATAGTTTTCTTTTACAGAGAACTAAAATTGCCCGTTACTTATTTTTATTTGTGCTAGCAAGGATTTAACTGTTTCGTTAACGTTAATTCTTTTTCTTTATGATCAAGTTCAAGGTTTTCTTTTGCCTGTCTTTTCATGTATAACTTACTACAATTTATTATAAGGATTTCCTCAAGCAATGGCAATAAGAGCATTAAAATCGGGAAAAATCGGTCTTGACGGTGTTTTCTATTACATATATGGCTGTTATTGCCGTCTGTTAACGTGATGTCACATCATGAGTAAAAAATGTTAATAAAGCCAGTCATAAGGCTCACCACACAGATCTCTCGACCAGAAGACTTCAGCTGATATATCGGAAAACTAAGACGAAATCCACTTACTCAGGTTCGTTACCAGAAGCTTATGACCTGCAGAAGTACTATGTTAAGTTTTCTATCTTCAATTCTTTTTATACAATGGCCCTAAACGCAATTTAATTGATGAAACGCAATGCAAAAGATGAAACTGATGAAACGCAAAAGAAAAAATCAGTTGATGAAATGCAATGGACAATATGTAACTGATGAAACGCAACAAACAAATGTAATCGATGAAACGCGATAGACAAAATGCAACTGATGAACAGCAAAGGCATTATTTCAATGTAAAATTCTGGACCACTACTACGCCCCCACCCTGACACTGAGGACCAGAAATTGCGCAACTTTCAATAACACTACGAGATTTCAGAAGTACTTTTGGTTTTAGTTTAATTTGGCCATCACCATATTTTCACTATTTTTTTATTATCTTCCTATGAAAGACAATGAAGAAATAGTGTGCTACCATTTGAATGACATTGTTCACCTTTATACATATGGTCTAGTTATTCGGAGGAGTCGTAAATACAACAAGGCGTGATCCGACCTCCAGCTTACTCTGGACACATGCAAGATTTTCCCCTCCCGCATAAGTTGCAAACATTATACTCCTAACTTGTAACGTAAATTAAAATGTGCTTAAATTTATGGTCAAACAGGGTCTTGCTTCACCAACGAAAATTAAATTAAATATGCTATATTTGATCAGAAATCATTTTTCTGTACTGTTTAACATGCACAATATTTATTTTTTACATTTAAATTCTAATAAATAAATCATAACTATCCTATCCTATTTTATTTTTGCATTTTCATTCCAATCCTAAAATTCCTGTATCTTTAAGCCAACACGAAACACCTTTTTCAGACCTTTTTAGGCTCTTGCATAGACCTTTCCTACCCACCAACAAGAAGGAGAAGAAAAACAACAACAGCAAAGTAATTTGTAGGCTTACTCTCCGGGAAAGCGAAAATTTTACCCTAGATATACCTATACACAGACACACACCTAAAAAAAAATTTTGATTACAAAAGGTTACTTAAAGTTTTCAGGTTGGGTGAGCTACGGAGAAGAATGTTTCAAAGGTCCTCCGCTGTCACTCCAGTTCCAAAATACATATTGTTAGAGAAATATGGCTGGTGAAATAGACTCTTCTGAAGCATATAAAATGGACTTTCTATTCTCCATGTTCCTTTTGATCAACAAGTCAAGAGTCTCTCTCTTTTCTCGACATTTCTCTTGAATGAAGCTAGTTCTGCGACTGCCTTTTTTTACTCACAGCATAAAGGGCAACGGAATAGACTTCACATCATATAGTACCCAGCTCAAATGGATAAGGAAGGTTGAGGAAGTATAAGTTAAATATGAACGAAGGCGATTGACAATGAATGGAAGCAGTCGAGAAAGGCCAAAGGAATCAAGAAGAAATTAACTGGGGAAGAATTCTAAAAGTTGAAGTGGAAAGCGAAAGAGTTTTTACTACATTGGCAGCAGTTAATTTGAACATAACGAATTCTTTCTAGGCAGAATTCTTCAAAGAAAACTTATTTCCCTCTCCTTGAGAAATCAAGGTACGACTCAAATTAAATCTCTGGAAGACGAAGGGCGTGTTCCCAGGTAATTCATGTGATTTTGTTCGTCTAATTCTTTAAATAAAGGTATTCCATAATTAAAAAGAAGAGCCTCCTGCCACAGGTCACATACTCAAGACTGACAAAATCACTCCTTCATATATGCTCGGGTTTACCTCATAAATTAAAAATCTCTAAAATAAAGTTAGGTAGGCTGCTTGCTTTGTCTTTTCTTAAAACATTGCTTGAAGTATATTCTTTTTTAGTTGTTTTAATGCGTAGAGCATTTGGTATATGGCAATGTATCCCCTTAAAAAGGAAATGTTGAGAAGTGATATATACACTGTATTTCCGTTAAATCATTTATACATCCATTATACACCGAAATTGAAATAACATAATGACTTCCTGCTTCCAAATGCTAAAAGACCGAAGCTGAGGTATAGAGAAAACAATTAAGAATAAGATACCTGAATTTCATAAGCAGAAACGTGATTTAGTGTCGCAAACAACAACAATTTCGATTGCAAAAATAAAATACATAATTCCATAAGGAATGCGCACTACTTTGGGAACAACTATCCCTTTCGATATAATCAGTGAAATGAAATACTAACTCCAATCAATTCATTTCCCCGTGACCAGCGCTTCGACATCACAACGGCGTATTCGTGTACACCTCAGAGAACTTTTGCTAAATAGAATTATACTATTAAGAAATAAAATTTAAAATATGTAATCTGCTGTACAATTCAGCATGTTAATGTAATGTAAAATCAGTACTGTAATATTAAGGCCATCGTAAGAAAAATTGTACTCTTACCCAAATAAAATTGTGGATAAACCACATTTTACATTACTCTTAGTAATACTACTTTCATCCATTTTATCTATCGGCTCTGTTTTGATTTTCTACGTTGATTTTGATTCACTAACATTGATGCTCAGTTAAATTATCACTATCCTGTAAGACTTTTGTAGTAACATCGCTCTAACTAGTAACTCGTAAATATTCGTCTTGAAATAAGAAGAAATTATATATTAATAACTTCCACTCATTTTCCAAGAAAAAAAATTTCATTCCATCTCCAGAGATCCGCTTCTGATGCCGAACCTCGTCTCCGTCGCCTTTTGATGATGAATTAGGCTGAAGGAGGAAAAAAAAAATATATTTCGGCGACTTCAGAAAAGATGGGACAGGTCTGGTTCTTCCATTCCTTCCAGGGAAACGAAAAGGAACGAAGAGCATCAGAAAGGATTTGTTGTGATCAGTCGCGCGGATTCCTTCGGGGATCAGATGCAAGAAAGACCCAGACGTATTCAGGGTTCCGTTGAAAGGCCGTAGTAAATAAAGCCTGACTCATTTGAACCTCCGTCGTACACAAACATGTGCGGGCGCGCTAACACACAAATACTCTCACAGACACACACAAACATTCTCTCTCTCTCTCTCTCTCTCTCTCTCTCTCTATCTAGATTAAGCCAGCCTTGTACTGGCACGGGCTCTTGCTCTCCAGCAGTGCGTAAAACATACACGCGCACACACAGACAAACACACATGACGGTTATTATCAGCGACGAACAACGCACAACTATTATAATATGACCGCGGTAAACACTTATTAGTGGCGAGAATAAATTAAGGAGTACTTATGGAGTACGAATCAAGTACATCTTGTGAACATATTTCATGCATATCTCGGGTTCAGCATCCACACTTCGCTATAGATGTAATATCGTCCTGAAGTATCCTTTTGTTCCACCCGTTGTACATTTTCAACTCATGATGCACTGGGCTGGTTGGTCCCACAATATACTGCTGAATTTTGGTTATATTTTGAATTAAACTAACTAATATTAGCAAAGTTTCGATGAATGTTTGCTTTTCAGTCATTTTTTATCTTCATAATACATCAAAACCAATTAAGAATCGAATAATGGAAAACAAGGCTAGTGTACATTTTCAGTTGTTGAAAACTTAAACGGACTTCTTAATTTTATACAAGTTGCTTCTAGGTAATGAACTCAATTCATATACAATGTGGATATATCAAAATGCATTTCATAAAACAAAATTATAATAAGAAATATTTCCAAATCCATGAAGGGTTTGAGATCATAGATAACTAATTATTAGTGTTACTTATAAGACCCAACTCCCTTTTTCGACTTTTCTCTCATTAGGAGGTGACAAATTGAAGAAATGAATGCCCTCGAAGTGTTTTCACGGCGGAAAAATGACTCTGATCACGGAATCACTAAACTATATAGACTGCTGGTTGTACAAGAACTTACGAATATGGAAGAACCGGTTTGAAAGAAGGAAGGAATATGAATTTAGGGCAATGGACAAGCGCTGGGACCTATGAGGTTATTCAGCACTAAAAGGGAAATTGGCAGTAAGAAGGTTTGAAAGGTGTAAGAAGATGAAAATCTAGCGGTTGCATTAAGAGGCATTTGTTAGGAGAGGGTGGAAAGTCAGATGGAAGAAAGAGAATATAAACGGAGGTACAGTAGAAGGATTGAGAGAGGTTGCAACTAGGGGCCAAAGGGAACGCTGCAAAGAACCTAATGTAATGTCTATAGTGCACCACGTGAGGCGCACTGACGGTACTAACCCTCTAAGGGGGCAATCATTTGGAAGGAGATTTTAATCTTGGCACCATACTTGTACAATTTTAGTACAATAAAGGTTATGGTCAACCTGCTAGTGCCATCTGCAATGTTTAACATAAGATTATAAATAACAGAAAAACATACTACTTTTAAGGGGAAAATGTACCAATACCAACATGACTGTGCATTACTTAACATCACCCCTCTAATGCAGCTCAGGAATTAGGGCTCCACATCGCCTAATATAAATACAATGATGGATGCGCTATTTGGTATGTGACTGTCCCTCCAGTATAGAATTACGGATGTACAACAATACTTGAAAGCTTCGTAAGATTTGAACAGTAAAATGGAAAGGCTGATACTTCAGGTTATATCTGAAATGTCACAGAAATGGTACTATATACCAGAGCAGAAACTCAAAGGACTCCTGATGCTCACGGAAATTCAAACGAGTATTCTATGGCTAGAAGAGAATGTTATATTCAGAGGTTAAAGATGATCTGACGATGTTCTTCAGTCAAGTTGTGACATTTTTTTACAGCAATAATCAATGGCATAGACAAATAATTTACTTACAAACCTCCATCCATACGTACATACACACCCTACTTAGAAATATGAATTCTTACGCTCACCCATGTATGCAAATAGGTATTTACATGTAAACAGCATCATAAAAGCATAAATGTAGTCACTAAACAAATCAAATAATTAAAAACGCCCTTGGACGCAGCCTTTGTGAAGAGGGGTGGGGACGGTAAAGACCTGTTTAGGATCTTGTATATAAAGCTCTCAGGATGTTTACTCCTCGTGTCATATCAGTCCACCACATCTCAAAGGAGGTAAGAGTTACTCTGCTAACTTTTCTTTTAATATTCACATTTTATTAATTTGATATTGTCATAAACTGATGATTTCACAATGATAAATAAATATCGTCAGGAACTTGAAGTTATAATTAACAATACAATTGAATGAAATCTTTTTTATATTTGATCCATGAACGTCAATATCATCTTATGTCAAGAGTTTTAAAGCTTAATAGTCAAAAAACATACTCAGAGTCTGAGATGTGGTCTAAACGTATTTGAAGTTCCATCCTTCTCAGTTTCTTCAAAAAAGACCAATGAAAAATTATTCTGTTAACATATTTGTGTTTAATCATTCTTTTCAATCATTACAAAATTAACAGAGTCGTTAGAAAACGATTTTAAGGAAAACCGTCATTATTCTGTTAACATATTTGTGTTTAATCATTCTTTTCAATCATTACAAAATTAACAGAGTCGTTAGAAAACGATTTTAAGGAAAACCGTCATGCTAATTTTTTCTTTCTCTCTTTTCCAGACAAAATGAGTCGAGCTGTGATTTTCCTGGCACTGGCGACCCTCGCTGTGGCCGAGAACGACTTTTCTGAGAAATACACCTTCACTAAGGTATTAAGTGACAATTTTCATTTAGTTTTTACCATTGTACCGGAACTAAAATTTTTTCTAACTTACAAGGACACGAATATTCCTTTTTGTTAAAGGGGGACAAAACAATCATAATTACATTGTAGGAAAACCACTGACTCAACGAAAGTAAGGTTGAACTGTCTGTTATATTAGGGTACTACATTGAAATCCCTTAATGGATGAAGCCTGGTCATTACAAGATCCACTTTTCAGATACATAAAATTCTTATGAGTCTTCCAATCGGTTACAGTTTGCAAGCGAAGTTCAAGACCTTTCTACCAGTGAATGACACCGATAAATTCTAAGGCAGTGTACTATTATACATCGTCCTACACATGAATGGCCAATTAAACGAAACTTGCCGTAAAGACCAAAATAAAATAAAAACTCCTGTTAAAAATATCAAATACATCTTACCTTTAAATTTCAAGGTCATGGCCAGCTGTCTCGGAGATGAAGTGTACTACGACTATTTGGCACAAGTAGGCACCGCCCAGAGAGAATGCCAACAGCTTCCGGTGTCAAGCCTGCACACTGTGGGTTATTCTGCCTATCCACAACCTGTAAGTATTAAAATGTTCACATTACTATACGTTACCTTAACGCTCAAAAACTACTGAAAAATATGATATAAGAATTACAATATGAAGACTGATAAGCTTGTGAGTCATATTAATTGCATGCTTAAATGGATTAATTTTTCAACCGATCTACCTAATCTTGGCTCATTCCAAAGATAATCGTGTATAATAAACTTCGTAAGTCCTAATAAATTCTTCAGACTTCCTTTTCAATACTCTATCTTACGTCCTTCCACTGCAGGGATACCTAAACAGTCATGCAGGATATCCTCCGTACATTCAACCTTCTCCCCACCATTCTGGGTATCCAGGCCCAGTTTTCGGAGTCTCCCAAGGGTATCCTCAATACCACGGAATACCACAGACTTATTCTCCGCAAGGAGCAGGGCCGTACACCTATCCTCAGCAACATGGCGGGCCAAGGATATACCCTCAGCAACAAGGAGTACCTCAGATCTATCCTCAGCAACAAGGCGGACCGCAGGCATATCCTCATTACTTTGGCACACCAAATACCTACCCTCAACATCATGGACCACACGGTTACCCCCAAAACCATTACTTACAGGTAATTAATATGGATGACCTTTTCACTGCATAATGAGAGAGAGAGAGAGAGAGAGAGAGAGAGAGAGAGAGAGAGAGAGAGAGAGAGAGGGGGAGAGAGAAGAGAGAGAGAGAGAGATTCATGATGAGTTGTTTAATTTTCAAAAGCGGTATTTTTGTAAACCTTTGCATTCCTGTATAGTACTTGTAAAAAATCTTTAACAATCCTTTATCGGTGAGATGTGTTCAAAACTATTTTCCTTTTAATAATGACAATATTACTTTTTTGAGGTCGTAAATGCAAATCACCACATAACTACTCAGATGAAATGCGCGCTCGATTATCATTTTGTTTCACGCAGATATCACCGAAAATCACACACCATCTTTGCAGTCACTTCAACTGAATTTTTAAACATTCTAACTCCCAACATCATTTTTACAATGTACCCTTGATATATCCACGGTGCTTTTCGAGTTCATATTTTACGTATGTGGACTACAATAAGAACAATTGACAGTATTTATAAACAGTAATGAAAAGAAAATCTCTCACTTCTAACACATACGCAAAATACTACACATCCAACCTAAAACCGGATCGTTTCCACAGAAACGCCAAGCTCAACAACAAGCACCTACAGTACCTACAGTATCTACAGCAGCTCCGTCAAAGAAGCCTTTCTTCGATCAGTATTACCTCCTGGACGCTGTCAACACCATCACCGCCTCTCTCAGCAACTACACCTGTGTCCTTCATAAGCTGGGATTCGTAAGTTTTTATACCATATATAGATGTATTGTCGCGAGTCATCAAGTATAAAAGTCAATGAATTATCATTTATTTATGTCAGTCACATTACCAAATGAAATTCCAGTCAATGTCCCAAATTATATACGATAATTAATAATAATTATCGTCATACTTATTATTACTCCTATTACAGAAACATGTTTATGTTGATCATATCCAGTCCTAATCATCTTGAAGCAATTAATAATTTCCTTTTTTTCAGATTGACCAATACCTCAACCTACGAGTGGACAACTACATTCAGACCTTCAACCGAAAACCAATTAGCCAAGAACTCAAGAAGGATTTGGCTGATGGCGCCACCTACTGCAGGGATTTCACTGTGAGTAAAAAGATCTCTAGGAACGCAAAAGATCAACATTAACAATTAGTTTAATTATATCAACAACGTTTAACAATAAAGTCTACAGAACCTTAATTTAGTTCAAGACCAAAAAATATTTATTTGCATAGGATACATTTTAAGTAAAATTCAAAACTACATTATTATACCGAACTGAAACTTCGAACTGCATTCCCATTATTAATGATATATTTCCTTTATCTTTCCAGTACTGCCTCCCTCTCGAAAGGCTCAAGTCTCCTCTACCCCTGAACCTGCAACGCCTCCTGCTGGCGATGAAGTGCGAAAAAGAGACCAGGACCGACGCCTGCTTCAAGGAGGACCTCAGGAAGAACATCCACGAGTTCGACCTCTCTCTCTTCCCCAAGAACGACACTCAGGAGAGCAAACTCAACAAACTCTCCGCCATCGTCATGGAGGCAGATTCACTTGATGAGCTACAGATTCTTTGAGAACTGTAAAATCTTTTCACATTTTATAAAAAAAAAAAAAAAAAAAAAAATTAGAGGAAGACGCGGGTGAAAGCTGGCAATGTGCCATCATGTTAGTTCATGTAATTTTCATGAATTATATTAATCATTGCATTTAAATACTGTGTTATTTCCCCATTCTACAAAAATCATATACAAACACAACATGAAATACAATATAAACAGCGTAAAAACAGCTGCAGATGAAGACTATTCTGATATCACACAGGCTTATGAGTTTTTCCGCACCTTTACACAAGTCAGGAAACCCTGTATTCCCACTCACTCCTTTCTGATGACGTCCAGAAGCAGTTAGTTTGTCATTAACCGTTTCGTCCAGCACTGCTTACAGACCTCCCGTAGGACTATGCTTTTCTGTTTAAACAAGTCTGGCAGCACAAGGTTACTTTCTATCCTTCTTAATTACCTTTGTCTTGTCTCTTACTATTTACTTAACTGGAAATATTTTAGACATGTAATATTTAATTCATATCAATACACGCTCTTTTTATACTGACGGCCAAATCTCAGAATTTTAAAGTTACATGGCACTTTATTATGTACACCACTTTTTCACTTACTCGAGGAGTAAGCCTTCAAACTACTTCGTTGTTGTAGTTCTTGTTGGGAGGGAGGGTAGGAAAGGTCTTTGGAAGAACCTAAAAGGTCTTAAAAAAAAAAAAAAAGTATTTTGCGTTGAGTTAAAGATCCAGGAATTTTCGGATAGGATATTTATGATTTATTTATTAGAATGAAAATATAAAAAATAAATAATGTGCCTGTTAAACAGCACAAAAAAATTTATTTCTAATAAAACACAGCGTATTTTTTTTTATTTTCGCTAAAAGCTAGGAATATAATGTTTACACTTAATGCATGTGAGAAAAATCTTGTATGCATCCCGAGAAAGCCGGAGATCGGATCACGCCTTGTTAAGCTTAAAAGGTTTCTGAATGTTATGAAATTATGCAAAAAATTATGTTATGGTCCTTATGTGTCTTTGTTTTAGATCAAACGACAAACAAAACAATTACGGCATAAGGAACACAACAAATCTTAAATATATACAACCGCTGTTATAACCATATCGTAAAAAATTAGGGATATATTTTACTGTGTGATGGATGGCATGAATAAAGATAAACAACATAAATCAATAAAACACCATTTTATTGTAGTTTCAGAAGGGGCAAAAACTATTTATATATATCTCTCTATAACAATTTATTTCAATAAATGTTTTCCATGGCAAGGAGGAAAAAATTTTTATTGCAGCCAGATTCAAAAGGCCAATTTGACGATCTATTTTTTTAGAGATACTGGAATGGATTAAAGCTGTTCTCATTTAAAATGACACCAAAACTGTATCCAGAGGTAGAAATTAATTTTACACAGACGATGAAAAATACATATCGATACACAAATACTCGATAGAATATCATACAAATTTTATGGATTTAAAAAAAAACTTCTTAAATTTTGTTTAGCTTCGCACAGCTTCAATATGTCATTTTGACTTTTCTGCTTTTTCTTGTTTAACCATACTGACAAATTAAGAATAATCAGGCGCAAGATAACAAGATATCATATATATATAATAATATATATATATAAAGTTAATAAATTATTATCCCGTTTTAAGTGTACAAATCTCAAAGATAACCGTTATGACGTTAAAAGAAATTTATGTCTACCGTTAGTCGATTCTGAAGTTATACCAATAACAGACCCACCTGTCCAAGTGTTTCCCCCAAGAAATAATTTTTCGCTTCATCTCCAACAGATTGTTATTCCCCTTTTTTTCATAACGTCCATCTCCCGGATAATTGGATACATATCCCGCCAACCTTTCAGATGACGGTGGAGAGAAGGAGAAACGGAGAAACAGAGAGAGAGAGAGAGAGAGAGAGAGAGAGAGAGAGAGAGAGAGAGAGAGACCCGGTTCTTTCGTTATTATTCAGAAAGGGACGGAAGTAAAGCCCGCTGGGAGGGATCTGTGTTCCGATCACAGGTGCTTATTTCTCCGGGGAGTCGGGCGTTTTCAAGCCCAGGATACATCCCGTGTTCCTCTGAAAGGCCGCGGTCAATGTAACCCTTATTATAATCGCCTTCACATACTGATACACAGACACAAATGCACACACACACACACACACACACACACACACACACACACCAACATATATGCCAGCACAACGTCACCAGGCCCACTGGTTGTGTATGCATTTATGTGTGTATGTAGCCATCCAAGTTGAAAAGGCATAATAAATATCTATTGAAAATAAAATATGGAGGTATTATAAATCAGGAATCATCATACACTGACACTCAAACTCACACACACACCAAACGTAATCAAGTACGACACTAGGCCCACTGATAGTGTAAGTGTGCATGTATGTACGTAGCCATGATGACTGAAAAGACATAAAAAAAATTGTAACTGAAAATGAAATATGAAGTAATTACTAATCAGGAATCAAACAAATGTGAAAGTAGCATTTGTGCACATATCAAATATGGAAAAAACGTTTGTTTAATTGTCTTTAAATAGTAAGGATTAAAACGACTATAAATTAGGAAGGGCGAAATGGAATTACCATAATTACACTTTCTAGTCCCTTTCGTTACAAACGACATTATAGAACTTCCATATCAGAAGCCTGATAAAACACTTTACATACTAATACAGAAGCAGAAAGGGCGCCAATCTAGTTACGTCTCAAAGATCTTAACCGGCTCTCTCTTTCTAAACAGCAAATAACCAACAAAAACCTAATTTTGCATATAGAAAACACCAAGGAAAGGGAAAGGGGAAATTCCAGTTTATAATGTTTAGAATGAGCTGAGTAAACTGACAAATTCTCGCAAGCGTACTTTTATACAATAAATGCGCTATCAAATAAGCTACTGTCGTAATGACGGTAATCAGAGACATAACTTGAAAATCATGGATAATTTTTTTTCCACAAAGTTCAAGAAATTACAAGTTCACTTCGACCTGTGTAGGAGGATTTTTTTTAGTTACATGACGACGATTTCAATGAAGAATGAAACAAAGAAACGGCTATTCTCAGAAAGTACCTTCCTTTTAAAGAAACAAAGTACGTAATCAGCTTTCCAGCATTGAATAATGGATGCTTTCTTTTGTAGATGTGCTCGACCTTCATATGGAGATGGAGATCCAAGTAAGTCAACGAGGCACTAAATGGAGTCAAAAACACCAAGCTCACTTCACCAATATGTCATAATCAATGAGAATAAAGTTCAGTCAAGTCAAGTAATGTCAAACAAATTGGAAACATGGTTTTGTTACAACAATAAAGATTATCTAACTTGTATCATGAAATGCACGAGAGAGAGAGAGAGAGAGAGAGAGAGAGGAGAGAGAGAGAGAGAGAGAGAGAGAGAGAGAGAGAGAGAGAGAGAGAGAATTTCTAAACCAGCTTTACAATTCAGATGAATTTCCAGTAGAATAAACTGTTTCGTTACGCCCTACAATCCTGTTTCATTTTTGGTGACTGAGCACGATTTACAATAGCCCCCTTTCAGCTCTGGCAGGACTGATTACGAATCCATCCAGTGCGCTTTGTTTGAACAAAACTTTGCTTTGATTACGGATGCATTAAAAATATATTTATGTTAATGCACATACCTAATTTTGAATACAAGTTTCGAAACGTTTTTTTGGTTCTGTGTAAATCCGTAAATTACAATTTAGAAATCAATTTAGTTTCTGCAACATGATATGAAATTTGCTGAAATCACCGAAATGTTCTGTATCTGGCTAAATTCGGTGCAAAGCACCTGACTTTTGCTTGATCAGCGAAACCCACTTTCCATAACTGCCTTTATTCATGCTACCCGTCAAAACTACATTTCTTCTGTAGGTGTTCATTTTCATTATACAATTTTCTTTGAAAAAAAAAAAAAAAAAAAAAAAAAAATCTGCTGAATGTGGCAGTATGTTCCTCTGGCAAGAAACAAGCAGAGGCAGTCTCTTGGCCGAGTTGAAAGAGTATACTAATTTTGAAGCAATTGTGGGACTCGGAGAATACAAAGGGCAGCAGAATAGCCAAGAATTTGATAAAATTTGTAGAAATTAAGGCTTTTTTTATAAGCTGAAAACCCTGTTCATAATTTTGAAACTAACTGGGAAAGATTTGAGCATTAGGTAAAATACATCAAAACCTGATCGTTACTCAAACGTTCGAGTACAGAAATAAAACAATAATTTATTGACGTACATTCTTAAAAATGTAAATGATGGATTTTGGTACACCTCATTCGATTCATTTGGCTCAAAGAAAAAGCAGATTACGTCGTTGGCGTTACACGTTTTTGAAGGTGGAGTGCCCGATGGTATGGATTGGAACATACAACTTGAGCCAAAGGCCAAGTGCTAGGACCTAGGAAGTCAATCAGCGCTGAAAGGGCAACTGAGAGTAAAAAGGTTTGAAAGGTGCAACAACAACAAGAGGAAAACCTCCCAGCTGCACTATGAAAATAACTGTTAGAAGTTGGAAAGTAAGACGGAAAGTAAGGCGGAATAGAGAATATGAACAGAGGTACAGTTAAAGGAATGAAAGGGATGAAGCTAGGGGCCAAAGGGAAGGTGCACAGAACCTTAAGTAATGACTACGGTGCACCGTGTGATATGTACTGGCTACACAACCCCCACTAACGGAGTATGATGGTATCAACTAAATCCTCATGTAGTAAGTAGAGTAACCTCAAGTCCCATCAGCATGAAATTCTACGCCAGAAAGAAAGATAAATTCTCTGGCTTGCAGCTTTCGAATATAGCATTCTCAATTAACTGTACCACTAACAAATAATTCAACATTCCCTTATGGTAAAAAATACATACGGGCAAGACAGGCTTGGGAGAGATCTTACAAGACAAAGTTGGGGTAACTGACTCCATAATTTGGTATAGCAAGAATACTGCGGAAAGATTTATAACCTGCCGAGTTAACGCAGGACTAGCGATGTGGCCTTCCTCATGTTAACAACAAAGAAAAGCATGAAGGAGACGTATGGGAGGTTGACATCAGAGCGAATTATCAATGCGATGCTTCAGAGAACCTCAAGTGTGACATCAAGGTGGAATCATTTTACGTGGACTCACAGGCGGACGAGTTTTGGGATTTCATCACACGGTATCGTTACTGTCTTTATTGACAAGGAAGTGCAACCTTAATGGTTAAATACCTATTAAGTAGGCACTTCTAAAAAGCAAAAACGAATGATTATACGAGAGGTAGTATTGATATATTATATATTATATATATTATATTTTATATATATATATATATATATATATATATATATTCAAAATAAAGTCATATCCTTTTGCATAAGTTTATAAGGATCCTGCCATGTGCAACAGAGGTAAATATATGAAAATAGAAAGAAGCTGGGTCAAAGACGCAAGATCATTTTCATCCGGTCTTCAACTGGTGATTTTTAGATAAATCTTGTATGTAAACTTGAAAATTATCACAACAGAAAGACCTAGGAAATGAAGTATGCAGCTGCTCTAACGGTCAACATACATGAGAAAAGTACATACAGGCAACTTTATATTTTTTGTATTACAGTCTGTGTTAAATTGAGCTTTGGTGTGTGAGTCAAATTTGGTCAACAACCATAGACGTAACAAACTCATTAGCCACCGGACGCTGGCGAGACGAGTGAGTGGCAACAGCGGTAACACCGTCTCGATGAAATCTTAAAAAGTGCATAAAATGTTGACCTGTGACCTCGCACCAAACTCACTTCGCTTCCGACACACGGGAGCCACACCTCCAAGAGGAGGTATAAACATGTTAAATTTAACAAGCTCCACCTTAAAGAGGAGGAATTAACATAACCCATCTAAAAGGGGATGGGGTAAGATAAGAGAGAATCAGCTACACGAATTCGGACTCCGTTTGGGCGGAGGCCTAGAATATACACTGCTTTGGGAGGCTGGGCCAAAATCGATCCTGGAGTAGCTGATTGCAGAACGACAGAACAGAGGACCAGCCGCCGTAATACAAGAAAGAAGCAAGACTTTGTCAGATTCTTGAGTTGTAACCTGTATAAATGTAACTTGTATTCTTTGCAGTAATAAAGAAAGAAACTCTGCCGTTCGTCTTACTTAAACACTTCTGAGAGACAAATATTATGACTAATCCAGAACTACCAATTAGGAAGAAAAAAAAAGAGAGACTTAAAGAAAGACTTATCGACAAATAGAACTTAGAATTAATAATGACGGCGAAGAATAATAGTGATCGATAAAATCCTGCTATATGGCGTCAAACGAAATAAGTGAAATGATAAACTTTATTGTTCACAACAACGAGACAGTTTTCCCTCGAAGCGAAGAAACAGCCAAACACGGCGTGCTATGAAACGAAGGCATAACCGAACCCAAACATATTCCCGTTACATCAACTTCACTGAAAATTTTTGGACAAGGACGAACCTTTGCCGAACAACGAAACAAGAGAAAACTCAGCGTCAGTCACGATTGATTGGAAACACAACAGTTGAATGCGAGTGCCGACAACGAAGAAAGTGATACTTGAACAAGTTGTGATGAAGCTGAATTTTTTTTCATTCTCTTTCTGTAAGTGTGTGAAAAATTGCGTATTCTCTCTCTCTAAGAAAATATAAAACTTTTTTAATTCTCTCTCAATAAGGGTATAGAGATTTTAATAATTTTTTATAGATTTTTGACAGATAGGAATTCTTTTTGGTATTTTTTTTACTTAACACTCGGTTGGTGATATATGATTTTGAATACCTATATGTGTGTATCATTTATTTGAATAATTTCTTTTAAAGGGTTGTGCACTTTGAGTTCAATTTAAAGATGGGGGGGGGGGGGGTTACTGTTGTGCATAGTGAACTATACATATAACTTTTCTTTGAATATTATTTTTGTGTATCATTTTATTTTAATAATTTCTGTGATACTGTTGTGCCCAATTTCATTGATGATTTTATATGCTGATGTGTCATAGTGAGTAGCATATTTGAATAATTTTTTTTTGGGGGGGGGGGGGAGAAATTCATAAAGCCTTTAACGAATTATTCGACACTGTCAGAGATAGCTCATACAATTTAAGACAAACACCAGCCAGACGCAGTCAAATCACAGTCCCAATTTTACAAACTTTGGTGACTCAGGGAAATACTAACCCTGATAACACAACTAAAGATAACCTTAACTGTGCCAATAATACTAATAATAATATTACTAATAGTACTAACACGTTCCGAAATACAAGAATGAATTAGGCAACTGTAATACCACAAGCCACACGTTTCTGTGGACTAGTTGAAGATTCCCATCCAGATAAAAGTAGACTAGAATCATACACAGTGAATCATTGGTTAGCTGATGCTGACAGCATCATACCTTCAGGGGGAATAACAGATGAAAGAGCTAAAATTAATGAAGCCTTGCTTCTCGTTAGTGTAGAACACGGTGATGCACATAACACTTTGATTTTTGTTACTTACAGTAAATTAACTAAATATAATGAATTCAAAAAAATTTGTTTAACCGTCTGGGAACCCGCGAGTAAAGAGGATACATTATATAGTATTACTAAGTTCCTAAACCCACAATATGAATCCATGGCAAAGCTCTACGCCTATGTTAAAAACGCCATACATAAAATAACAAAAGACTTGAAGTCAACGAACATCACCATTGGAGATAAGACGCAGTTTGGTAATGATGAAAGGGAATTAGTTAGTTTAATATATGTCTTACATTACTTGTCATTTGGAGCAATATATAATGTTCTAGGAGAAAATGAAAAGAAGGCTTTTCGGAAAATTAAAATTGATCCCATGAGTAACAGCCTTCAAACATTAAAAACAATGAAGCAAGAAATACAGAAGACAGAGATAGATTTTTCCAAGGAATTTGTAGAGATAAAATGAAAGAACTGGCAGAAATAATAATCCTTCATATAGAATGAATAATAATGCCAGGCAAGCAGGGAATAGATCCACTCCTTTTCAAGGGAAATATGCCCAAAATACTAAAAGAAAATGGAACCCAAATCAGAAAGGTAGACAGAATCAATCATGGAATGGTCCACCCATAACATATAAGCCTGGTCAATCTTCAAACACAAATAACTCAAGTCAAGGGAACTAATCAGCTCAAGGAGCAAGACCAAAGGCAGCATGTGAAAACTGTGCGTATACCAATTATTCCACTAGCGAATGCAGAAAGCCTAGAATCTTTGCAATTTGCAAGAAGGTCGGGCATTTAACTAAAAGCTGTTGGTTCAATAATAAGGAAACCAATAAGGAAGTAGTAGAGATAAGTAACAGTTGCCCTAGTCCAAATAAGTCTCTTCAAGCCAGTGACAATTAACCCCTTCACAGAGGAGAGAAAGTAATTCCCCTCAAGATGATGAAAGAGAAAAAGACGAAATAGCTAGAATGGAAAATGAAGGTTCATCTGCATTTTCCTACTTAAATAGAAAGGAGTATTCTCCATGAAAGAAGAAGAAATAAACAGAAAGGATTTGCCTATTGTGAAGATTCCAATAAATGGAAAGATATGCACTGTACTAATAAATTCAGGCAGTACAGTGGATATGATAAATAAATCCACTTTAACCAGATATCTAGGCATTTCAGAAACTCTGATTCAGAGTCAAACTAAAGTTATAAAGGGAATAGCGGGTAAACAAATTAGAAGTCTAGGAAATGTGAACTTGGAAATAAGACATTTTGTCTCACAAATTTGTCGAAAGTTTTCTAGTTCTAGAGGATAGATTTTATCCAGGACAAGTATCATTCTCGAAAGTTTTCTAGTTCTAGAAGACAGATTTTATCCACCACAAGTATTATTTTCATAAGAGCGTATGTTTTACGCTAAACGAAGAAAAGCCTTACCCAAATCTGATCAATTATTCTGAGACAGTTTCGACAAGCGAGAGATACATACGAGGAAAGCAAGATAAAATAGAAACAGATAGAAAAGAGGAATTCCCACCATTACAGAATACTGAATCAATGAAATGTGCACATATAGACGATATATACTCTAATTTAAGATATAAATAATGGTGATCACCGAAACTCTGAATAACGAAAATCAAGATACGTATACAGATACCTATACAGATATATGTACTAATAACTGTAGCAATGTAGTAATGAGTTACGAGAATGAAGTATTCCTATAAGATAAACTAAATAAATCAGATATAACTAGTATAATAGAAGGAAAAGAAGAAACCACTGAGAATGTAGAACTTTGTTATTTTTCAGACATAGACGATGAAGAGATACGTTGCGTTAGCAAAGCTGATGATAATAAAGTACAATTTATACTCAATACAGCCGAAACTTTAAATCCAAAATGATCAACAAAAATATATTTACGAGCAAAAGAGAACGTAAGGGATAAAGATATTCTATTATTGAACGATGAATTGCCAGATTTGTCAGAATGGCGGGGCGAGACGGGGGAGAGGTTGGTGAATGATCAGAATATGTAAGGGGGTTAATTCTTAAAATTTTATTCTTTTCCCATTGTCAAATTAATATTGTTATGGTAACTGTTAGCAAAATCCAGGATCCTGTCTGCATTGAACTCATGTTTGAATAAGACGAAAGAGTCGTCCATACAGAGTGAGTAAAACAGCTACTTTAAATAAGTAAAAACCACAGAGCGTGAGTAAAATAGCCACATAGCGTGAGTAAAATAGCCACATAGCGTGAGTAAAAGTCACATAGCGTGAGTAAAACAGAGAGCGGAAGGCCAGAAGACACTCGTCCAAAATGTGCTCCTCCAGGGACCACATGAAGATGGTCGCAAAGGTAGGGCCAAGCGGAGACCTGTTGGCCATGCCCTATAGATATGTAATATAGTACATACACAAACACACATACATATACATACTGTATGTATGTATGTATATATGTATGTAATATATATATATATAAATGTGTGTGTGATATATATATATATATATATATATATATATATATATATATATAATATATATATATATATATATATATATATATAATATAATATATAAATATATGTGTGTAATATACATTAATATAAACACACACACACATACACACACACACACATACACACACACGCGCACCTGGTTTCCTTCATTTTCCTCCAGTGTTGAAGAACACTTGCTTTCCACAGCTCACCGGAAGATTCATAATTTTTTTTTTTTTTTTTTTTTTTTTTTTTTTAAGGAGGTAAAAGCGAAGCTGCTGCAACGCTCCCATATTCATCCACATTTCTGGATGCGCATGAAATAGAAGAGTCGCCTCTACATCCAGGGATTGTGGTTCCCGAAGCTTTAAGCGTCACATGGTAGCAGCCTATCCCGTTTGCCCAATAGTCTTCAGACATCGGGTCCAAAAGAAGAAAACTAAGCCACATGCTTCTGGGATTCTCTTCAGAAACGTCTCCAAGGCGGTCCCCACCACAGACGGTGTCATGAGGGGAATGAACAAAAAACTAAGCTCTGAGCAAACGACTTAGGTCAGCAGTAGAAACATGTTTCAGTTCATTAGTGTTATCAGTGTTGTTTACGGAATTTGCAGCCTCGTAGCGCTGCTGCTGGGAAGTCTCTTTGAGACTTCAACTATTACTGATAATAACAATAAACCTCTGGACCTTCAAATGGCCCGTCATTTGGGAAGGTTTTATATCCATATGGAAAAGCAACACATCTGCAACCTCGCTTCGGTTCAAAAGCCTCTGGTAGCCATCGAACTCAAGGGCCGCGAGGCTCATGACGATTTCCCCTTCCTGGAGAATTTCAAAACTCACAGAGTTCTGGAAGACTTCATTGTTGAAGGGAAAGCGGCCCCAAATAGTGTTCTCGATAACTTGTTCGGTTACCTGGCATTGCTGACCGTTGCGGGAGTTTCCTTCTTCGTTACAAGATGGCTCTTAGGTGATGGCTCTGAGGAAAAAACTTTTAAATCTGGTATGGACAAATCTGGATCTCGAGACAGTGGCACTGAAAATACTGTCTCTGACTATCAAGGAAATGTCGGCGCCCATGATGGAAGCATCCAAGTTCACGGGAACATACGACAGGAGCAAGAAAAGGACAGGAAGATAGCCGATCTTCAAGAAACAGTTGAACATCTCACTCGAATGTTAGAGGAAAACGCCTCAACGATGGAGATGTTGAAAAAGAAGAAGGATGAAGAAATCGATCAGCTACACAAGTAGATAGAAATGCTGAAACGGGACTATTCCAAAGAGCAACCTGAACTTCAACAGGCAAAACGACAGTGCCTGGAAAATTCACTACTGACTCTGCAGACGTATTTGGGAAATGGAAAAAACGATGATGACCTGCAAGGACGTGATACTGAAAGTGGAGTGACAACAGACGATTTAAAGGGTGGCTCACCTTCCAGAAATACTGGGCCACTCTGTAAAAGGACATATAATTCAGCAGGGGAATACAATCGACAAGCCTTGGGTGCAAAGAAACGGAGGCCAAAACGCTACAGCAGAGACTCTACTAGTGATCGCCCTGTCAGTGAATACGACGATGATCAAAAAGTCCCTGAAACGTTTCAGCCTACAAAGAATGGGCGTAAAATCTCACCACCTCTCGTTCAAAGAAATCTGGAAAGGGCCCAGAGATTCAAGCAGAAAGTTAACGTGAAAACGTTCCTTGTAACGCGCCATGGAAGACGATTAGATCAGGAGGAAGAGGGTAGAACTTTACGAGGAATTCTCACGCATTATGAAGGGTACGTGGAACAGGTTCTGCCCCGCCGAAGAAACATCCTCGACTGCCTACGAGATACTCCTCTTACCATCTCCGGAAATCAGGATGCCGTCGAGGTCGGGAGAAAAATGGCGATGTCTGGCTACGCTCCCATTATTTACTGCTCTCCCGCCTTTCGCTGCGTTCAAACGGCAGACGCTATCGCTTGGGGAGCAGGCATCCACATATCTAATTCCTTGCACATTGAACCTGGCCTTTTCGAACCCTTTAATTTAGTGCCGCCATTTATGACAGTGCAAGAACTGACACGAGATGGATATTATAATATTGCAGCGAACTACCGGCCTTCCATGGAGGTGGACAGTTTAAAAACTAATGAAACGCAAGAGGAATTTCACTGCAGGCAAGGACTGGTGATGGGACACATTCTCCGCCACGCAAGCCAAATGGAGTCCTGGAAACCGCCATGTGTTCTCATCGTAGGCCATGCATTCACCGTCGGTAGCGTGTCCCACGTATTAATGAGTCAACCACAAATTGACAGGGTTATAGAGCAATGGCACACTGACTATTTGTTCCATGAAGTAGTCACTAAAATGCATCACGGGTGGGATAGAAAATTTCTCCCATTTTTCGATGAAGACAAAAGAAAGAGAATATTGAACGAGATTCAGCTGTACAAAATGAAGCCATACAGCTACAATGGATGGCGCTTCCTTGCAGAAGACGAGTGGGAATAAATACTTGAACAATATTCCTCGTCAAGATATAATTTGGAAAAATGAATTGTGCAAAGGCAACGTTTGACGTAGCGTAAAGAACCACAAGGTAATGCTTTTGTGAAAAAGAAAATGCAGAGGCAACCTAAGGCGTGGTGTAAAGACCCGTAAAAAAAATGCCTTTGGAGAAAAAAAAAACTGCAGAGGCAACCTCTGGGGGCGTGGTGTTAAAAACCCGTAAGTAATGCCTTTGTAAAAACAAAAAATCAAAGGCAACCTCTGGCGTGGTTGTAAAAACCCTTAAGTTAATGGCCTTTGTAAAAAAAAAAAAAATGCAAAGGCAACCCTCTGGCGTGGTGTAAAAACCCTGTCGTTGTAATGCCTTTGTAAAAAAAAAAAGAAAAAAAAAAAAAATGCAAGGCAACCTCTGGCGTGGTGTAAAAACCCTGTAAGTTATGCCTTTTGTCAAAAAAAAAAAAATGCAAAAGGCAACCTCTGGGCGTTGGTGTAAAAAAACCCGTAAGTTAATGCCTTTGTAAAGAAAAAAAATGCAAAAAAAGGCAAAAACCTCTGGCTGGTGTAAAAAACCCTAAAGTTAATGCCATTTGTAAAAAAAACAAAAAATGGCAAAGCAACCTCTGGCCGTGGTAAAGTAAAAACCGTGAAGTTAAATGCCTTTGTAAAAAAAAAAAAACAAAAAAAAATTGCAAAAGGAGGCAACCTCTGGTCGTGGTGTAAAAACCCGTAAGTTAATGACTTTTGTAAAAAAAAAAACAAAAAAATAAAGCAAAGGAGCCAACCTTTCCCCCCCCCCCTGGCGTGGTGTAACACCCGGTAGTTTAAAAATGCCCTTTGTAAAAAACATTAAAAAAAAGAATTTTGCAAAGGCAACTCTGGCCGTTTGGTGTAAAAACCCGTAAAAAAAAAAATTTTAATGCCTTTGTAAAAACAAAAAATATGGCAGAAGGCCAACCTCTGGCGTGGGTGTAAAACCCGTAAAGTTAATGGCCCTTTGTAAAAAAAAAAAAAAAATTAACAGAGGCACGCCTTCTGGCCGTGGTGTAAAACCCGTAAGTTATGCCTTTGTAAAAAAAAAAAACAAAAGAAAAAAAAAAAAAAAACCAGGAACAAAAAAAAAAAAAAAAAAAAAAAAAGGGCAGAGGCCAACCTCTGGCGTGGTGTAAAAACCCAAACACGCGTAAGTTAAAATGCCTTTGTAAAAAAAAAAAAAATTGCAAAAAAAAATGCAAAGGCAACCCTCTGGCGTTGGTGTAAAAACCCGTAAGTTAATTGCCTTTTGTAAAAAAAAAAAAATAAAAAAAAATGCAAGGAGGCAACCTCTGGTCGTGGTGTGAAAAACCCGGTAAGTTAATAGACCTTTGTAAAAAAAAAAAGGCGAGGCACATTTGGCTTGGTGTAAAAAACCTAAAAAAAAGTTAATGCCTTTGTAACAAAAATTAAAAAAAAAAAAATGCAAAGGGCGCAAACCTCTGGAGCGTGGTTGTAAAAACCCGTAAGTTAATGCCTTTGTAAAAAAAAAAAAAAAAAAAAAAAAAAGAAAAAAAAAAAAAAAAAAAAAAAAAAAATATGGCAGAGGCAACCTCGCTGGCGTGGTGTAAAAACGCCGTAAAAGTTATGCCCTTTGTAAAAAAAAAAAAAATGTTAAAGAGGCCACCTTTCTGGCGTGGTGTAAAAAAAACCCTGAAAAGTTTAATGCTTTGTAAAAAAAAAAAATTGCAGGAGTGCAACCTCTGGCGTTGGTGTAAAAAGAACCCGTAAGTTAATGCCTTTTGTAACAAAAAAAAAAAATACAGAGGCCAACCTTTGGCGTGGTGTAAAACCCGTAAAAAAAAAAAAAAAGTTAGTGCCTTTGTAAAAAAAAAAAAAAAAAAAAAAAAAAAAAAAAAAAAAAAACAAAACGGCAGGAGGCAACCGCCTCTGCGTGGTTGTGAAAAACCCGTAAGTTAATCTTTGGTAAAAAAAAAAAATGCAGCGGCAACCTTTCTGGCGTGTTGTAAACAAAAACCCGTAAGTTAAGCACTTTGGTAAAAAACAAAAAAAATGGGGGGGGGGGGGGGCCCCAAAGAGGAACCTTTCTGGCGTGGTGTAAAAAACCCGTAAATTTAATGACTTTGTAAAAAAAAAAAAAAAAAGGCAGAGGCAACCTTTGTCTTGTGTAAACAACCCTTAAGTTAATGGCCTTTGTAAAAAAAATTAAAAAAAAAGAAAATGCCAAAGGCAACCTCTTGCTGGTGGTGTAAAAAACCCGTTAAGTTTAATAATGCCTTTCATAAAAAAAAAAATATGCCCGTGGCAACCTCTGGCGTTGGTGTAAAAACCCGTTTCAGTTAAAAAAAAAAAATGGCATTTGTAAAAAAAAAAAAAATGCCTAGCCTAACCTCGGCCGTGGTGTAAAAACCCCGTAAGTTTAAATGCCTTTGTAAAAAAAAAAAAAATTGCAGAGCAACCTTTCTGGCTTGTGTAAAAAAAAAAAAAACCCATAATTAATGACTTTGTAAAAAAAAAACAAAGGCGAGGCAACCTCGTGGCGTGGTTGTAAAAACCCGTAAGTTTAATGCCTTTGTAAAAATATGTTAAAAAAAAAATGCAAAGGCAAGGTCCCCTACCTGTGGCGTGGTTGTCAAAACCCGTAAGTTAATGCCTTTGAAAAAAAAAAAAATAAAAAAAAAAAAAATTACAGAGGCTAACCTCGTGGCGTGGTGTAAAAACCCGTAAAGTTAATGCCTTTGTAAAAAAAAAAAAAAAAAAAAAAAAAAAAAAAAAAAAAAAACAAAAAAAAAGGCAGAGGCAACATCTGGCGGGTGGGATGTAAAAAACCCGTAAGTTATGCCTTTGTAAAAAAAAAATTTCAAAAAAAAAATGCAAAGGCAACCCTCTGGCGTGGTGTAAAAACCCGTAAGTTAATGCCTTTGAAAAAAAAAAATTAAAAAAAAAAAAATTGCAAGCGGCCAACCAAAAAAAAAAACATTCTGGTCGTGGTGTTTGTAAAAACCGTAAAGTTGAATGACCTTTGTAAAAAAAAAAAAAAATGCAGAGGTAAACCTCTGGCGTAGGTGTAATAAAACCCGTAAGTTAATGCCTTTGTAAAAAAAAAAATTTTGCTGCAAGGCAAACCTCTGGCGATGGTGTTAAAAACCCGTAAGTTAATGCCTTTGTAAAAAAAAAAAAAAAAAAAAAATTATGGCATGAGGCAACCTCTGGTCGTGGTTGTAAAAACCCGTAAGTTAATTCCTTTGTAAAAAAAAAAAAAAAAAATGGCAGAGGCAACCTTGGCTCGGTGTACAAACACCGGTAAGTTAAAAAATGCCCTTTGTAAAAAAAAAAAAATGCAGATGCAACCTCTGGCCGTTTGTGTAAAAAAAAAAAAAAAAAAACCGTAAGGTTAATGCCTTTGTAAAAAAAAAAAAAAAAAACAGGCAAGGCAACCTTCTGGCGTGGTGTAAAAAACCGTAAGTTAATGCCTTTGTAAAAAAAAAAAAAAAATGGCCGAGGCAACCTCTGGTGGTGGTGTAAAACCCGTAAGTTAATGGCCTTTGTAAAAAAAAAAAAAAAAAAAAAAAAATGGCAGAGGCAACCTCTGGCGTGGTGTAAAAACCCTGAGTTATGCCTTTGTAAAAAAAAAAATGTTAGAGGCAACCTTCTGCCGTTTGTGTCAAAAAAAAAAAAAAAACCCGTACGTTAATGCCTTTGAAAAAAACAACAAAAAAAAAAAAGGCAAGAGGCCACCTCCTGGGCGTGGATGTAAAAACCGTAAGTTAATGCCTTTTTGTTTTTAAAAAAAACCCAAAAAAAAAAAAAAAAAAAGGCAGAGGCAACCTTCTGGCGTGGGTGTAAAAACCCGTAAGTTCAATAGCCTTTTTGAAAAAAAAATGCAAAAAAAAAGGCAAGGCAAACCTCTGGCTGGTGGTAAAAACCCGTAAAAAAAAAAAAAAAAAAAGTTAAATGCCTTTGAAAAAAAAAAAAAAACCCCCCAAAAATTTGCAAGGTAACCTCTGGCCGTTGGTGTAAAACCCAAAAAAAAAAAAATATTAATGGGGGGGCCCCCCCCCCCCCTTTTTGTAAAAAAAAAAAATGGAGGCAACCTCTGGCGTGGTTGTCAAAAAACCTGTAAGTTAATGCCTTTGTAAAAAAAAAGAAAAAAATAATGCAGAGGCAAACCTCTGGCCGGGTGGTGTAAAAACCCGTAAGTTAATGCCTTTGTTAAAAAAAAAAAAAAAATAAAAAAAAATGCAGAGGCAACCTCTGGCTGTGGTGTAAAAAGAAAACCCGTTAAGGTTAATGCCCTTTGTAAAAAAAAAAAAAAAAAAAGGCAGCAGGCAACCAACTTCTGGCGTTGTTGTAAAAACCCTAAGTTAATGCCTTTGTAAAAAAAAAAAAAAAAAAAAAAACAAAAAAAAAAAAACAAAAAAAAGCAGGAGGCCGAACCCTCTGGCAGTGGTGTAAAAAAACCCGTAAGTTTATGCCTTTGTAAAAAAAAAAAAAAAAAAAAATGCAGAGGCCCAACCTCTGGCGTGGTGTTAAAAACCCGGTAATGTTAATGCCTTTGTAAAAAAAAAAAAAACTTATGCAGAGGCAACCTCTGGCGTGTGAGTGTAAAAAACCCAAAAACCCGTAAGTTAATGCCTTTGTAAAAAAAAAAAAAAAAAAAAAAGGCAGAGACAACGCTGGCGTGGTGCTAAAAAACCCGTAGTTAATGCCGTGTAAACAAAAAAAATGCAGAGGCAACCTCTTGGGCGTGGGTAAAAATCGTAAGTTAATGCCTTTGTGTAAAAAAAAAAAAAACAAAAAAAAGGCAGAGGCAACCTATGCGGGTGTAAAAACCGTAAAGTAATGCCTTTTCACAAAAAAAAAAAAAGGCAGAGGAACCTCGAGTGGTGTAAAACGTAAGTTAATGCCTTTGTAAAAAAAAAAAAAAAAACGCAGAGGCAAACCTCTGGCGTGGTGTAAAAACCCATAAGTTAATTGCCCTTTGAAAAAAAAAGCAGAGGAACCTTGGCGTGGTGTAAAAACCATAAGTTAATGCCTTTGTAAAAAAAAAAAAAAATGCAGAGCAACCTCTGGCGTGGTGTAAAAAACTGTAAGTTAAGCCTTTGTACCCCCCCAAAAATAATGCAGAGGCAACCTCTGGCGTGGTGTAAAAAACCCGTAAGTAATGGCCTTTGTAAAAAAAAAAAAAAAATGCAGAGCGCAACCTTCTGGTGGGTGTAAAAACCGTAAGTATGCCTTTGTAAAAAAAAAAAAAAAAAAAAAATGCAGAGGCAACCTATGGAGTTTGTAAAAACCCGTAAGTAAATGCTTTGTAAAAAAAAAAAAAAAAAAAAGGAGAGGCAACCTTGCCGTGGTCTTTAAGTGTTTTTAAAAACCCGTAAGTGTTATGCCTTTGTAAAAAAAAAAAAAAAAAAAAAATCGCAGAGGCAAAAAAAAAAAAAACCTCTGGCGGGGTGTAAAAAACCCGTCCAAAAAAAAAAAAAGTTAATGCCTTTGTAAAAAAAAAAAAATGCAAAAAAAAAGAGGCAACCTCTAGGCGTGGTGTAAAAACCAAACCGTAAGTTAATTGCCTTTGTAAAAAAAAAAAAAAAAAAAAAAGGCCAGAGGCAACCTCTGGCGTGGTGTAAAAAAAAAAAAAAAAACCCGGTATGTTAATGCCTTTTTCACAAAAAAAAATAAAAAAAGGCGAAGGAGGCAACCTCTGGCTTGGTGGGGTAAAACCCGTAAGTTTAATGCCCTTTTGTAAAAAAAAAAAAAAAAAAGGGCAGAGGAACTCTGGCGGTGGTGTTAAAAACCCCGTTTAAGTTAAAAAAAAAATGCCTTTGAAAAAAAATAAATGGCAGATGGCCAACCTTCTGGCGTGGTGTAAAAACCCAGTAATTAGTTCTGTTTTCCTTTCGTAAAAAAAAAAAAAAAAATGCTTTGTAAAAAAAAAAAAAAATGGGCAGAGGGCAACCTCGCTGGCGTGGTTGTAAAAATACCAGTCAAGTTAATGCCTTGTAAAAAAAATAAAAAAAAAAAAAGCAGAGGGCAAACTATGGCGTGGTGAAAAACCCTTGTAGGTTAATGCCTTTTGAAAAAAAATGCAGAGCAGGCAACACTTGGCGTGGTGTAAAAACCCAAAACCGTAAGTTAATGCCTTTGTAAAAAAAAAAAAAAAAAAGGCGAGGCAACCTCTGGCGTGGTGGAAAAAACCGTAAGGTTAAGCCTTTGTAAACCAAAAAAAAAAAAAATGCAGAGCAAACCTTTGGCGTGGGTGTAAAAACCCGTTAAGTTTAAATGCCTTTGTAAAAAAAAAAAAAAAAACAAAAAAAAAAAAAAATGGCAGGGGAGGCAAAACCTGTGGCGTGGTGTGTAAAAATGCCTGTAAGTTTAATGCCTTTGTAAAAAAAAAAAAACAAAAAAAAAAAAAAAATGGCAGAGGAACCCTGGAAAGTGGTGGTAATAAACCGTTAAGTTAAGGCCTTGTCAAAAAAAAAAAAATGAAGAGGCCCAAACCTCTGGCGTGGTGAAAAACCCCGTTAAGTTAATGGCTTTGAAAAAAAAAATGCAAAAAAAAAAAAAAAAAAAAAGGGGGGAGGCAAACCTCTTGGTGTGGTGGTAAAAACCCGTAAGTTAATGCCTTTGTGAAAAAAAAAAAAAAAAAAAAGGCAGCGGCAACCTCTGGTGTGGTGCTAAAAACCCGTAAGTTTAATGCCTTGTAAAAAAAAAAAACCCAAAAAAAAAATGCATAGGCAACCTCTGGCGTGGTGTAAAAATACCCGTAAGTTAATGGCCTTTGTAAAAAAAAAAAAAAAAGGAAAAAAAATGCAGAAGGTCAACCTCGTGGCGTGGTTGTAAAAACCCGTAAGTTTCAATGCCTTTGTAAAAAAAAAAAAAAAAAAAAGGCAGAGGCAACCTCTGGGGTGGTGTAAAAAGTAAGGTAAGCTTGTAAAAAAAAAAAAAAAAAAGGCCCAGGGAACCTCTGGCGTTTGTAAAAAACCTCGTTAAGGTTAATGCCTTTGTAAAAAAAAAAAAAAAAAAAATGGCAGAGGCAAACCTTCTGGCGTGGGTGTAAAAACCAGTAAGTTAAATGCCATTTGTAAAAAAAAAAAAAAAAAAATTGGGGCAGAGGCAACCTCTGGCGGGTTGTGTAAAAAAAACCCGTAAGGTTAATGCCTTCGTAAAAAAAAAAAAAAAAACAGACAGCAGGGGGGGGGGGACACCTCTGGCGTGGTGTAAAACCCCGTACGTACGTTTAATGCCTTTGAAAAAAAAAAAAAAAAAAAAAAAAAAGGCAGAGGCAACCTCTGCGTGGGTAAAAACCCGTAAGTTAATGCCTTTGTAAAAAAAAAAAAAAAAAAAGGCAGAGGCAACCTCTGGCGTGGTGTAAAAAACCCGAAGTTAATGCTGAAAAAAAAAAAAAAGCCAGAGGCAACCTCTGGCGTGGTGTAAAAACCCGTTAAGTTAATGCTTTGTAAAAAAAAAAAAAAAAGCAGAGCACCTCGGGGCGCGGATGTAAAAAACCCGTACGAAGTAATGCCTTTGGGAAAAAAAAAAAAAAAATGCAAAGGACAACCTCGGCGTGGGTGTAAAACACCGTAAGTTATGTGCTTTGTAAAAAAACAAAAAAAAGGCAGAGGCAACCTCTGGCGTGTGTAAAAACCGTAAGTTAATGCCTTTGAAAAAAAAAAATGCAGAGGCAACCCGGCGTGGTGTAAAAACCCGTAAGTAATGCCTTTGTAAAAAAAAAAAAAAAAAAAAATGCAGAGGCAAACTTCTGGGCGTGGTGCTTAAAAACCAGTAATAAGTAATGCCTTTGTAAAAAAAAAAAAAAAAAAAAAAAGCAGAGGCAACTCTGGGCGTGGTGTAAAAAACCCGTAAGAATGCCTTTGTAAAAAAAAAAAAAAGCAGAGGCAACCTATTGGCGTTGGTTGTAAAAACCCGTAAGTGATGCCTTTGTTAAAAAAAAAAAAAAAAAACAAAAGGCAGAGGCAACCTCTGGCGTGTGTAAAAACCGTAAGTTAATGCCTTTGTAAAAAAAAAAAAAAAAAAATGCAGAGGGCAACCTCTGAGTGGTGTAAAACCCATAAGTTAATGCCTTTGTAAAAAAAAAAAAAAATGCAGAGCAACCTCTGGCGTGGTGTAAAAACCCTAATAATGCTTTGGTAAAAAAAAAAAAAAAAAAAAGGAAGAGGAAACCTCTGGCGTGGTGTAAAAAACCCGTAAGTTAATGCCTTTTGTTAAAAAAAAAAAAAAAAAAGGCAGATGGAAAACTCTGGATTGTGTAAAAACCCATAAGTTAATGCCTTGGTAAAAAAAAAAAATTGCAGAGGCAACCTCTGGCGTGGTGTTAAAAAACCCGTACAGTTAAGGCCTTTGTAAAAACAAAAAAAAAAAAAAAAGGCAGAGGCAACCTCTGGGCGTGGTGTAAAAACCCGTAGTTTAATGCCTTGTAAAAAACCCCCCCTTCTCAAAAAAAAAAAGGCAGAGGCAACCTCTTGCGTGGTGTAAAAAACCAGTAAGTTAATGCTTGAAAAAAAAAAAAAAAAAAAAAAAAGGCAGAGGCAACTCTGGCGTGGTGTAAAAACCGTAAGTTAATGCCTTTTGTAAAAAAAAAAAAAAAAAAATGAAAAAGGCAGAGGCCACCTCTGGCATGGTTTAAAAACCCGTAATTTAATGCTTTGAGAAAAAAATAAAAATGCAGTAGGCAACCTCTGGCGTGGTGTTGAAACCAGTAAGTTAATGCCTTGTAAAAAAAAAAAAAAAAAAAAAGGCAGAGGCAACTCTGGCCGTGGGTTAAAAACGTAAGTTAATGCTTTTTGTTACAAAAAAAAAGAAGAAAAAAAAGGCAGAGGCAACCTGGCGTGGTGTAAAAACCCGTAAGTTAATGCCTTGCGAAAAAAAAAAAATGCTGAGGCACCTCGGGCATGGGGTAAAAACCCGTAAGTTAGTTCTTTGTAAAAAAAAAAAAAAAAAAAGGCCGAGTGTAACCTGTGGCGTGGTTAAAAACACGTAAGTTAAGCATTTGAAAAAAAAAAATGCAGAGGCAAACCTCTGCGCGTGGTGTAAAAACCATAAGTTATGCTTTGTAAAAAAAAAAAAAAAAAAAAGCAGAGGGCAACCTCTGGCGTGGTGTAAAAAACCGTAAGGTAATGCCTTTGTAAAAAAAAAAAAAAAAAAAAATGCAGAGGCAACCTCTGGCCGTGGTGTAAAAACCAGTAAGTTAAGGCCTTGAAAAAAAATAAAAATGCAGAGGCAACCTCTGGCGTGGTGTTTGAAACCCGTAAGTTAAGCCTTTGTAAAAAAAAAAAAAAAAAAAATGCAGAGGCCTAACTCTGGCGTGTGTTAAAAACCCGTAAGTAATGCCTTTGTAAAAAAAAAAAAAAAAAAAATGCAGAGGCAACTCTGGAGTGGTGTAAAAACCCGTAAGTTAATGCCTTTCTTGTAAAAAAAAAAAAAAAAAGGCAGAGTCAACCTCTGGCGTGGTAGTGAAAAACCCAGTAATTTAATGCCTTTTGTAAAAAAAAAAAAAAGAATGCAGAGGCAACCTCTGGCGTGGTGTAAAAATCCCACCCGTTAAGTTAATGCCTTTGTAAAAGAAAAAAAAAAAATAAAAAAAAGGCAGAGGCAACCTCTGGCGTGGGGTGTAAAAACCTCCCGTAATTTTTAAGGTTGATGGCCTTTGAAAAAAAAAAATAAAAAAAAAAAAAAAAAAAGGCAATAGGCAACCTCTGGCGTGGTGTAAAAACCCGTTGAAGTTAATTGCCTTTGTAAAAAAAAAAAAAAAAAGGCCGAGGCCCCAACCTCTGGCGTGGTGTAAAAAACCCGTAAGTTTAATGCCTTTGTAAAAAAAAAAAACAAAAAAAAAAAAATTGCCAGAGGCAACCTCTGGCGTGGTGTAAAAACCCGTAAGTTAATGCCTTTGTAAAAAAAAAAAAAAAAAAAAATGGCAGAGGCAACCTGTGGCGTGGTCGTAAAAATCCCTGTAAGTTTAATGCCTTTTGTAAAAAAAAAAAAAAAATGGCAGAGGCAACCTCTGGCGTGGTGTAAAAACCCAGTTAAGTTAATGCCTTTGTAAAAAAAAAAAAAAAAAAAAAAAATTGGCAGCACGGCGAAACCTCTGGCGTGGTGGTAAAAAACCCGCGTAAGTTTAATGGCTTTGTAAAAAAAAAAAAAATAAAAAAGGCAGAGGCAACCTCTGGCATGGTGTTAGGTAAAACCCGTAAGTTTAATGCCTTTGAAAAAAAAAATAAAAATGGCAGAGGCAACCCTCTGGTGTGGTGGTTGAAAAAACCCGGAAGTAATGCCTTTTGGTAAAAAAAAAAAAAAAAAAAAAGGTAATAGGCCAACCTTTCTGGCTGGTGTAAAAAAAAAAAACCCGTAAGTTAATCCTTTTGAAAAAAAAGAAGGAAAAAAAAGAGCAATAGCCAACCTCTAGGGCGTGGTGTAAAAACCCGTAAGTTTAATGCCTTTGGAAAAAAAAAAAAATGCTTGTGGCAAAAAACCTCTGGCAAAAAAATGGTTTAAAACCCGAAGTTCAATGTCTTTGTAAAAAAAAAAAAAAAAAAAAAGGAGAGGCCAACCTCGGCGTGGTGTCAAAAACCCGTTAAGTTCAATGCCTTTGGTGAAAAAAAAAAAAAAATGCAGATGGCAAAACCTCTGGGCGTGGTGTAAAAACCCCGTAAGTTTATGCCCTTTTGTTGTAAAAAAAAAAAAAAAAAAAAGGCAGGGCCAACCTCTTGGCGTGGTGTAAAAACCCGTAAGTTAATGGCCTTTTCTGTAAAAAAAAAAAAAAAAAAAAATAAAAAAAGGCATAGGCAAACCTCTGGCGTGGTGTAAAAACCCGTAAGTTAATGCCTTTGAAAAAAAATAAAAAAAAAAAAAAAAAAATGGGGGCAGGAGGCAACCTCTGGCGTGGTGTTGAAAAAAACCCGCAGTAAGTTAAATGCCTTTTTGTAAAAAAAAAAAAAAAAAAAAATGCATTAGGCAACCTCTTGGCGTGGTGTAAAAAACCCAACACGTAAGTTAATGCCTTTGTCAAAAAAAAAAAAAAAAAAAAATAAAAAAAAAAAAAGCAGAGGTCAACCTCTTGGCGTTGGTGTAAAAACCCGTTAAGTTAATGCCTTTTGTAAAAAAAAAAAAAAAAAGGCAGGAGGCAAACCTCTGGCGTGGTGTAAAAACCCGTAAGTTCTGCCTTTGTAAAAAAAAAAAAAAAAAAAAAAAATGGCAGAGGTCCAACCTCTTCTGGCCGTGGTGTAAAAACCCGTAAGTTAATGCCCTTTGTAAAAAAAAAAAAAAAAAAAAAGGCATAGGCAACCTCTGGCGTGGTGTAAAAACCCGTAAGTTAATGCCTTTGAAAAAAAAATAAAAAAAAAAAAAAAAAGGCAGAGGCAATACCTCTGGCGGGTGGTGTTAAAAACCCGCCCTTAAGTTAATTGCCTTTTGTAAAAAAAAAAAAAAAAAAAATGCAGAGGCAACCCTGTGGCGTGGTGTTAAAAACCCTGTAAGTTTAATGCCTTTGTAAAAAAAAAAAAAAAATGCAGAGGCTAACTCTGGCGTGGTGTAAAAACCCTAAGTTAGTAATGCCTTTTTGAAAAAAAAAAAAAAAAAAGGCAGAGGCCAACCTCTTGGTGTGGGTGTAAAACGAACCCGTAAGTTAATGCCTTTGTCAAAAAAAAAAATAAAAAAACTGAAAAAAAAAAAAAAAAAAAAAGGCAGAGGCACCTCCTGGCGGTGGTGTAAACCCGTAAGTTAATGCTTTGTAAAAAAAAAAAAAAAAATGCAGAGGCAACCTCTGGCGTGGTGTAAAAACCCTAAGTAATGCCTTTGGAAAAAAAAAAAAAAATGCGAGGCAACCCTCTGGGCGTGGTGGTAAAAAACCCGTTAGTTAAGCCTTTGTAAAAAAAAAAAAAAAAAAAGGAAAAAAAAAAAAAAGGCAGAGGCACCTCGGGCGGTGGTGTAAAAACCCGTAAGTTTTTAATGCCTTTGGGAAAAAAAAAAAAAAATGCAAAGGCAACCTCTGGCGTGGTGTAAAAAACCCGAAAGTTAATGTCTTTGTAAAAAAAAAAAAAAAAAAAAAAAAAAAAAAAAAAGGCATAGGCAACCTCTGGCGTGGTGTAAAAACCCGTAAGTTAATGCCTTTGAAAAAAAAAAAATGCGAGGCAACCACTGGCGTGGTGTAAAAACCCTAAGTTAATGCCTTTGTAAAAAAAGAAAAAAAAAAAAATGCAGAGGCAACCTCTGGCGTGGTGTAAAAACCCGTAAGTTAATGCCTTTGTAAAAAAAAAAAAAAAAAAAAAAATGCAGAGGCAACTCTGGCGTGTGTAAAAACCGGTAGTTAATGCTTTGTGAAAAAAAAAAAAAAACAAAAAATGCAGAGGCAAACCTCTGGCGTGGTGTAAAAAAACCCGTAAGTTAATGCCTTTGTAAAAAAAAAAAAAAAAAAAAATGCAGAGGCAACCTGTGGCGTGGTGTAAAAACCCGTAAGTTAATGCCTTTGTAAAAAAAAAAAAAAATGCAGAGGCAACCTCTGGCTGGTGTAAAAACCCATAAAGTTAATGCAATTTGTAAAAAAAAAAAAATGCAGGGGCAACCTCTGGCGTGGTGTAAAAAGAAAAAACCCGTAAGTTAATGCCTTTGTAAAAAAAAAAAAAAAAAAAGGCAGAGGCAACCTCTGGCGTGGTGTAAAAACCCGTAAGTTAATGCCTTTGTAAAAAAAAAAAAAAAAGGCAGGAGGCAACCTCTGGCGTGTGTAAAAACCCATAGTTAATGCTTTGTAAAAAAAAAAAAATTGCAGAGGCAACCTCTGGCGTGGTGTAAAAACCCGTAAGTTAATGCCTTTGTAAAAAAAAAAAAAAAAAAGGCAGAGGCAACCTCTGGCGGGGGGTAAAAACCAGAAAGTTAAATGCCTTTGTAAAAAAAAAAAAAAAAAAGCGGAGAGGCAAACCTCTGGCGTGGGTGTAAAAACCAGTAAGTTAATGCCTTTGAAAAAAAAAAAAAAAAAAAAAAAAAAAGGCAGAGGCAACCTCTGGCGTGGTGTAAAAACCCGTAAGTTAATGCCTTTGTAAAAAAAAAAAAAAAAAAGGCAGAGGCAACCTCTGGCGTGGTGTAAAAACCCGTAAGTTAATGCCTTTGAAAAAAAAATAAAAATGCAGAGGCAACCTCTGGCGTGGTGTTGAAACCCGTACGTTAATGCCTTTTGTAAAAAAAAAAAAAAAAAAAAAAGGCAGAGGCAACCTCTGGCGTGGTGTAAAAAACCCGTTTTAAGTAATGCCTTTGAAAAAAAGAAGAAAAAAAAGGCAGAGGCAACCTCTGGCGTGGTGTAAACCCGTAATTTAATGCTTGGAAAAAAAAAAAAATGCTGATCAACCTCGGCATGGTGTAAAAACCCGTAAAGTTGTTTGTTCTTTGTAAAAAAAAAAAAAAAAAAAAAGGCAAGAGGCAACCTCTGCGTGGGTGTAAAAAAAACCCGTAAAGTTATGCCTTTGAAAAAAAAAAAAAATGCAGAGCAACCTCTGGCGTGGTGTAAAAACCCATAAGTTTTATGCCTTTGTAAAAAAAAAAAAAAAAAAAAAAAAAAAGGCAGAGGCACCTCTGGCGTGGTGTAAAAACCCGTAAGTTAATGCCTTTGCAAAAAAAAAAAAAAAAAAAATGCAGAGCAAACCTCTGGCGTGGTGTAAAAACCCGTAAGTTATGCTTTGTAAAAAAAAAAAAAAAAAAACAAAAAAAAAAAAAAATTGCAGAGGCAACCTCTGGCGTGGTGTAAAAACCCGTAAGTTAATGCTTTGTAAAAAAAAAAAAAAAAAAAAAACAAAAAAAAAAAGAATGCAGAGGCAACCTCTGGCGTGGTGTAAAAAAAAACCTCCCGTAAGTTTAATGCATTGTAAAAAAAAAAAAAAAAAAAATGCAGAGGGCAACCTCCTGGCGTGGTGTAAAAAACCCGGTAAGGGTTAATGCCGTTTGTTAAAAAAAAAAAAAAAATGCAGAGGCAAACCTCTTCGGCGTGGTTGTAAAAAACCCGTAAGTTAAATGCCTTTGTAAAAAAAAAAAAAAAAAAAAGGCAGAGGCCAACCTCTGGCGTGGTGTAAAAACCCAAAACCAGTAAGTTAATGCCTTTGTAAAAAAAAAAAAAAAAAGGCAGAGGTCAACCTCTTGGCGTGGTGTAAAAAACCCGTAAGTTTTAATGCCTTTGTAAAAAAAAAAAAAAAAAATGCAGAGGCAAACCTCTGGTCGTGGTGTAAAAACCCGTAAGTTAATGCCTTTGTAAAAAAAAAAAAAAAAAAAATGGCAGAGGCAACCTCTGGCGTGCTGTAAAAATATACCCGTAAGTTAATGCCTTTGAAAAAAAAAAATACAAAAAAAAAGGCAGAAGGCAACCTCTTACCTTTTTAGGTGTGGTGTAAAAACCCGTAAGTTAATGCCTTTGGTAAAAAAAAAAAAAAAAAAGAAAAACAAAAAAAAAAATGCATGAGGCAACCTCTGGCGTGGTGTAAAAACCCATAAGTTAATGCCTTTGTAAAAAAAAAAAAACAAAAAAAATTGCAGAGGCAACCTCTGGCGTGGGGTGTAAAAAACCCGTTAAGTTAATGCCTTTGTAAAAAAAAAAAAAAAAAAAAAAAGGCTAGAGGCAAGCCTCTGGCGTGTGTAAAACCAGTAAGTTAATGCCTTTGTAAAAAGAAAAAAAAAAACAAAAAAAAGGCAGCGGCAACCTCTGGCGGTGGGGTGTAAAAACCAGTAAGTTAAGTGCCTTTTGAAAAAAAAAAAAAAAAAAAAAAAACAAAAAAAAAAAAAAATGGCAGAGGCAACCTCTGGCGTGGTTGTAAACAAACCGTAAGTTAATGCCTTGTGTAAAAAAAAAAAAAAAAAAAAGGGCAGAGGGCAAACCTCTGGCGTGGTGTAAAAACCCGTAAGTTAATGCCTTTGAAAAAAAAAAAAAAATAAAATGCAGAGGCAACCTCTGGCGTGGTGTTAAAACCCGGTAAGTTAATGCCTTTGGTAAAAAAAAAAAAAAAAAATAAAAAAAAAAGGCAGAGGCAACCTCTGCGTGGTTGTAAAAAAGAAAACCCGTAAGTTAATGCCTTTGAAAAAAAAGAAGAAAAAAAAAAAGGCCAGAGGCAACCTCTGGGCGTGGTGGTTAAAAAACCCGTAAGTTAATGGCCTTTGGAAAAAAAAAAAAAACAGAAAAAAAAAATGCCTGTGGCAACCTCTGGCATGGTAAAAACCTGTAAAAAACCGTAAGGTAATGTCTTTGTGTAAAAAAAAAAAAAAAAAAAAAAAAAAAGGCAGAGGGCAACCTTCTGGCGTGGTGTAAAAACCGTAATGTTTAATTGCCTTTGAAAAAAAAACAAAAAAAAATGCAAGAGGCAACCTTATGGCGGTGGTGTAAAAACCCCATAAGTTAATACCTTTGTAAAAAAAAAAAAAAAAAAATGCAGAGGCAAACCGCTTCTGGCGTGGTGTAAAAAAGGGAACCCGTAAGTTAATGCCTTTGTTGAAAAAAAAAAAAAAAAAAATGCAGAGGCAAGAAAAACCCTCTGGCGTGGTGTAAAAACCGTAAGTTAATGCCCTTTGGTAAAAAAAAAAAAAAAAAAAACAAAAAAAAAATGCAGAGGCCAACCTCTGGCGGGTGTAAAAACCGTAAGTTAATGCCTTTGTAAAAAAAAAAAAAAAAAAAAAAATAGCAGAGGCAACTTGGTGGGGTGGTTGTAAAAACCCAAAAACCCGTAACGTTAAATGCCTTTGTAAAAGAAAAAAAAAATAATGCAGAGGCAAACCTGGCGTGGAGGTGAAAAACCGTAAAAAAAAAAAAAAAAAGTGGAAAAAATTGGAAAAAAAAAAAAAAAAAACTTTGGTCGTGGTTGTTTAAAAAAAAAAAAACCCGTAAGGTAAAAATCCTTTGTCGGTGGTGGTAAAAACCCGGTTAAGTTTTAAAAAAAAAAAAAAAAAAATTGGCCTTTGTAAAAAAAAATAAAATAAAAAATGCAGAGGCCAACTCTGGACGTGTGTATAACAACGTAAGTAATGCCTTTGTAAAAAAAAAAAAAAAAAAAGCAGAGGCAACCTCATTGGCATGTTGTAAAAACCTGTTAGTGTTAATGCCTTTGTAAAAAAAAAAAAAAAAAAAAAGGCAGAGCAACCTCTGGGAGGTGGTGTAGAACCGTAAGTATGCCTTTGTAAAAAACAAAAAAAAAAAAAAAAAAAAAAGGCAGAGAGGCAAACCTCTGGCGTGTTGTAACAACAATGTAAGTAATGCCTTTGAAAAAAAAAAAAAAAAGGCAGAGGCAACTCTGGCGTGGCTGTAAAACCCGTAATCAAGCCTTTTGAAAAAAAAAAAAAAAAAAAAAAAAAGCAGACGGCAACCTCTGGCGTGGTTAAAAACCACGTAAGTTAATGCCTTTGAAAAAAGAAAAGAAAAAAAGGCCAAGAGGCAACTCTGGCTTGTGTAAAAAACCCGTAAGTTAAGCCTTTGAAATAAAAAAAAAAAATGCCCATAGGCAACTCTGGCGTGGTGTAAAAAACCATAAGGTAATGCCTTTGTTAAAAAAAAAAAAAAAAATGCAGAGGCAACATCTGGAGTGGTGTAAAAACCCGTAAGAGTTAAGCCTTTTGTAAAAAAAAAAAAAAAAAAAAAGGCAGAGGCAACCTTGCGTGGTTTGTAAAACCACGTAGTTAATGCTTGTAAAAAAAAAAAAAAAATGCAGAGGCACTCTGGCGTGGTGTAAAAAAAACCCGTAAGTTAATGCCTTTGTAAAAAAAAAACAAAAATGCAGAGGAACTCTGGCGTGGGGTAAAAACCGAAGTTAAGCCTTGTAAAAAAAAAAAAAAAAAATGCAGAGCAACCTTCTGTCGTGGTTGTAAAAAACCGTAAGTTAATGCCTTTGTAAAAAAAAAAAAAAAAAATGCAGAGGCAACCTCTGGTGTGGCGTAAAAACCCGTAAGTTAATGCCTTTGTAAAAAAAAAAAAAAAAAAAAAAAAAAAAAGGCAGAGGCAACCTCTGGCCTGGTGTAAAAACCCGTAAGTTGATGCCTTTGTAAAAAAAAAAAAAAAAAAAAAACCTGCAGAGGCAACCTCTGGCGTGGTGTAAAACCCCGTAAGTTAATGCCTTTGAAATAAAAAATAAATAAATAAATAACTGCAGAGGCAACCTCTGGCGTGGTGTAAAACATCCACATCATAAATACTTAATACTGGGTATGAATTATTCCACAGGTATACTGTGAGGTCGATAGTAAGAATACTTTACAGATCCGGACATACGAGACAAGAGCAGTGATCTTCAGAAGCGAAGGACTTTTACTGATTCGTTTACCGACAATAGCCTTTTTCATGAGCCAAGATATTAAAAATGGAAAGTTTTGGCGGTGGAATGGGTATTCAGTGGCATGGATATTTGCAATTAAAAACAACCAATGGAAAGATTTCTTCAGAGTATTTGAGGTCTTCGGAATGAAGTACCTTCGAGTGAATATATATTCCAAGATAAAAAACATTTTGTATACTCTACATCACCTTCTAAAGAAAAAATATTGCAATATAAAATCTAATTGCACGTCAAACATTTCCTGCGATAAAATTATCTATACAAAATACAAAATAAATTCAGGTAAGATATTAACCGAAAGAGAAGCTTATTTGCTCTGTTAATGTCGATGCACTTAAAGATATTAATAATACCAAAGCCCTACCGCTAAAAACAAATAACATTGCACTAAACAACATATTATCGACTCCCAACGAAAGAGAGAGAGAGAGAGAGAGAGAGAGAGAGAGAGAGAGAGAGAGAGAGAGAGAGAGAGAGAGCTTTTACGCGTTAAATCAAACACAACTGAATTACATTATAGTAATGTTACCACAAATGTGTGTTTTGTCACTGTTGGTTGAACAGCCCTCACTGATACACGCCCACACACACACACACACACTCACAAACACACACACACACACAAATTACACTCGCAAAAGCGTACCTGTGAGGTACTTATGAGTACAATGATCTAGTGCAAACCAGTACTCAATTGAAAAGTCACTGCTTCCTAATAACGCAAGATATCTCAATAATTTTTTTTCTTGTTTAAAATCCAGATCCCCATTTCCTCCTCTCCTTGAAGCATTCTTTTGGGGCGTTTACCTGATCCTAATCATCGATGAAACAAACAAAGCATGGATCAAATTATCATTCATCTGATTCGTAATTGTGCAGATTTCAAGGCAAAAAGGGAGATGCAAGGTCTAGAAAATTAGGGTGCGCGCTACTCGCTATGGCCCCAACGGAGTGAGAGAAATTATAAGATATAGTAGCGTGAAAAAAGGGAATTATTTATTCTTATAATTCATTTTCTGTATTCGATAATTATGGACACTTTACGGAAAATTGCAAAATTCAAGGTGACCGTCATGACGATGATAACTCAAACGATTATTATTATTTTTTTTTTTCAAATATTTAATTTCTGTTCCAGTTTTACTGTTTTAGCTTCATGCATAAAAAGAATCACACCTCAAAGAAGGGTAAATGAGAAGTAAAACTGTTGTTTACATTTCAGTGAGGAAAAACAAAATAAAATGTCCCATGTACATTCTGGAAAAAAAAAAAAAAATTACTAAAGTGTTTTACTACACCAAAAAACAATATCTTATTGTAAAATTTTCTATCTCGACATGTTATGACCAAATTAATGAACAAGTTATGTTATGACCAAATTAATGGACAAGTTGCTAGAACGCATTACGCAACGTTTCACTCCCCAAAATTTCCATCCCGAACAAGCTACCAGAACTGAACGCCATCAATCACCTCCTTTATTTGCCTGGAGATAAATATTGAACAACGAACTCCGAGACTGTCCGTGTGTTCGACTAAGCATCGTTTACGAGTCTGAAGGTCGCGCGCGCGTAGCCCACAAAGCAGATGATGACCATCGGGGAAAACCAAGAACGCGTGGCGGATAAGGCACTATTTATATCACCCCCAATAATCTTCCACGTCACACAGATTCCACAACTCCAATTGGATGGTCATGCTTCAGGTTTTCCGGAAATACTCCGATGGTCACTAACCACTTTATTCAGAAATTATATGTGCATCAGTAGTAAAAAAAAATGCTTTTGAATAACCATTTTATTGCGTGCATGTAGTTTAGATCAGAATAACGGTAAAATGTACAAAGGCCGATGGGACTGGCGACCATACGCACTCATATTACCAAGGACTGAAAACTGAAAATGGATGCAAAACATAAAATGAGAGTTAGGGGAAACTATAATTTTCAAAACCAAGAATTTAATATTAAAATAACTATAGAAAATGAATAATTACGAAGCAATAACTAGTTTAATGAGTAAATGATATCCCGCATACAAATGATAATATATGTACATTATAATCTAGTGTACATTATAACCAGAACAGAACTAATATACGTAAATGGACACAAATATATGGCATACTATGGTATGCATTCGAACAGATTTAAATATTTATACAATTTATTCGTAGTTCTAAAAAAAAGAAAAAAAGTTGAACAAATCCTGACCATATTAATCTTTAAGAAATCTTGTGTTTTATATTTTTAACGTTAATTCCAGATCTGCAATAAACCGTCTGATTTCTCTGGGAAATTTTACAGATTCTAAAATACTAAGAACGTGACGCATAAAGCGAAAAAAATATATAATAAAATTGAAATCCGTTAAGCTTTTTCATCAGTAATTCTAAAAACCTGGGAAGCTAAGTGTTACTTCAAACAAATGTAAAGAGCACTGCATTTCAGAGTATACCATTATTTACTGCCATTTGCGGTAGACCACAAAGTTATGATGCAAATTTCAGTAACGCTGGAATTTTTGTTTCTTCGTTTTTATCCGGGTTCAGAGACAGCACGAATACATTATTCAGAAAAGACAGCAATAAAACATCAACCATATTACTACAACCAAATATAAACAAACAGATTATAAAGTCATAAAGTAGTACGAACAAGTAATCAAACTCAAACATATCCACAGCACTGACCACGGGAAACACAAAAGCATGCCACATCATACTAAGTTAGTACAATGACCATGCGTCCGTGAGTAATGTTGCGTCCTTTCTTTAAATGGCAGTGTAAATAACGGGAAAGATAAAATATAATAACAGCTTTAGAAATATTCAATAACGAGGCAATTACCTTCATAATAATGTTTTAGGAATTCTATTACTTCCGGTGACCGGATTATATATATAGTGTGTATACATATATATATATATATATATATATATATATATATATATATATTTATATATATATATATATATATATATATATATATATATATACATATATAATATATAAATATACACATAATACATATACAG